>NC_135554.1:3302974-3355474 GCF_964340395.1 Glandiceps talaboti
TATATCTACCTATAGCAATGAAATACAATGTATATCTGTCTATAGCAATGAAATACAATGTATATCTACCTATAGCAATGAAATACAATGTATATCTACCTATAGCAATGAAATACAATGTATATCTACCTATAGCAATGAAATACAATGCATATCTGTCTATAGCAATAAAATGCAATGTATATCTACCTATAGCAATAAAATACAATGTATATCTACCTATAGCAATAAAATACAATGTATATCTACCTATAGCAATGAAATACAATGTATATCTACCTATAGCAATGAAATACAATGTATATCTGTCTATAGCAATAAAATACAATGTATATCTACCTATAGCAATGAAATACAATGTATATCTGTCTATAGCAATAATACAATGTATATCTACCTATAGCAATGGAATACAATGTATATCTGTCTATAGCAATGGAATACAATGTATATCTGTCTATAGCAATGGAATACAATGTATGTCTGTCTATAGCAATGAAAAATTATGTATATCTGTCTATAGCAATACAATACAATGTATATCTGTCTATAGCAATAAAATACAATGTATATCTACCTATAGCAATACAATACAATGTATATATGTCTATAGCAATGAAATATTATGTATATCTACCTATAGCAATACAATACAATGTATATTTGTCTATAGCAATGAAATACAATGTATATTTGTCTATAGCAATGAAATACAATGTATATTTGTCTATAGCAATGAAATACAATGTATGTCTGTCTATAGCAATGGAATACAATGTATGTCTGTCTATAGCAATGAAATACAATGTATATCTACCTATAGCAATGAAATACAATGTATATCTACCTATAGCAATGAAATACAATGTATATTTGTCTATAGCAATGAAATACAATGTATGTCTGTCTATAGCAATGAAATACAATGTATATTTGTCTATAGCAATGAAATACAATGTATGTCTGTCTATAGCAATGAAATACAATGTATATCTGTCTATAGCAATGAAATACAATGTATGTCTGTCTATAGCAATGAAATACAATGTATGTCTGTCTATAGCAATGAAATACAATGTATGTCTGTCTATAGCAATTGAAATACAATGTATTTATCCATAACAATGATATAAAATGTATATCTGTCACACACAAGTACATGGATTATCACAAATGCAGTAGATCTTTGCTGAATTTCAATACGGCCGTAATAATGTTGTATGTATGCACCATAGAAACCAATTCAAAGCCCAACCCTCGGGCAACCAGATTATGAGTGTAACCGGGGAGTGTAACAATATTGAATATAAATTCGAACCATAGAGTAGGGTCTAGTTAGAACCTAGGTGCGAACCTTACGGTGGAGTTAACAGTTTAAGCATACATTCCTCACTGTGTACATCACGAACGGTTTATTTAGCCCTATTGACAATAACAATGACAGGTGTACTGCGTTGCCGTTCATCTTATTCGTTTCACCCAAATGTTTTAATTCATTCAAGCAAACGGAAAGATACGGGCACAGAGAACGGCTGTCAAAACGTTTGTTTATTTCGGGTCGATTGTGTCGTTCTTAAGTAAACATGAGGTTGAGAGTCGACAAATTTACATTGAGTAGCGAAGTGAACTTTGAAAATTGCGAGTCGCATGTCAATGTTTCAGTTTATACTGTAAGCTTATAATTAGACACGGCAAAACAAGCTGGGAGCCTCAGGCAACACTATTCACAGCTATTTGTTACAGCTCCCAATTAAACGGATGATAGGTAGACGACGAACGCTTGCACACAATTTGAATGACAGGCTTGCTATGCAACTGACAATCCAACTTTAATAACTCATTACTTGGGTACACCGCATATGCAACTAACACCAACTATTAATACATATATTCATATATACATTTTTAAATCCTGATATTATTCTATACAGTTCTTCACAGGAATATATATACGATACTTTATTCAGTCAGTCAGTCAGTCAGTCAGTCAGTCAGTCTTTCTGTCTGTCTGTCTGTCTGTCTGTCTGTCTGTCTGTCTGTCTGTCTGTCTGTCTGTCTGTCTGTCTGTCTGTCTGTCTGTCTGTCTGTCTGTCTGTCTGTAGAGGGTATTTTTGATTGCATATCCTAAACCCCAGTAGCTAATTATTATTAACTCACGTTGCGTCGTTAATCTCATTGAAATCTACCCAACTCTTAATTACTGGTTAATTAAAATTCGTCAACCTTATTAACATAACTTTCATAGCAACCATCATTATTATCTCCATTTCATCACATGTATACAGTAATCTAATGATTTATAACTAACAAAGTGCCAAATTAAAATTCATTGCTGATAGCAATGTTCAGGCATTCAGATAGTAATATTCAGGCATTCAGATAATAATATTCAGGCATTCAGATAGGGAGATTGAGGCATTCAGATAGGGAGATTAAGGCATTCAGATAGGGAGATTGAGGCATTCAGATAGGGAGATTGAGGCTTTCAGATAGTAATATTCAGGCATTCAGATAGGGATATTGAGGCATTCAGATAGGGAGATTGAGACATTCAGATAGGGAGATTGAGGCATTCAGATAGGGCGATTGAGACATTCAGATAGGGAGATTGAGGCATTCAGATAGGGAGATTGAGACATTCAGATAGGGAGATTGAGACATTCAGATAGGGAGATTGAGACATTCAGATTGGGAGATTGAGGCATTCAGATAGGGAGATTGAGACATTCAGATAGGGAGATTGAGACATTCAGATAGGGAGATTGAGGCATTCAGATAGGGAGATTGAGGCATTCAGATAGGGAGATTGAGACATTCAGATAGGGAGATTGAGGCATTCAGATAGGGAGATTGAGACATTCAGATAGGGAGATTGAGACATTCAGATAGGGAGATTGAGGCATTCAGATAGGGAGATTGAGGCATTCAGATAGGGAGATTGAGGCATTCAGATAGGGAGATTGAGACATTCAGATAGGGATATTGAGGCATTCAGATAGGGAGGTTCAGACATTCAGATAGGGAGATTGAGACATTCAGATAGGGAGATTGACTAATTCAGATAGGGAGATTGAGGCATTCAGATAGGGAGATTGAGACATTCAGATAGGGAGATTGAGGCATTCAGATAGGGAGATTGGGACATTCAGATAGGGATATTGAGGCATTCAGATAGGGAGGTTCAGACATTCAGATAGGGAGATTGATACATTCAGATAGGGAGATTGACTAATTCAGATAGGGAGATTGACTAATTCAGATAGTGCCAAGGGTCTCTTCTAATTAGTATTGTAGTCACATATAATGATTACAGTAGTCACATGTATTGTACTTGATGTCTAACAATTAACAAAGTCTCTTCTAATGTCGAGTATTGTAGTTATGTGTCTATCCAGTATTGTAGTTATGTCTATCGAGTATTGTGGTTATGTCTATCCAGTATTGTAGTTATGTCTATCCAGTATTGTAGTTATGTCTATCCAGTATTGTAGTTATGTCTATCCAGTATTGTAGTTATGTCTATCCAGTATTGTAGTTATGTCTATCCAGTATTGTAGTTACGTCTATCCAGTATTGTAGTTATGTCTATCCAGTATTGTAGTTACATCTATCCAGTATTGTAGTTATGTCTATCCAGTATTGTAGTTATGTCTATCCAGTATTGTAGTTACATCTATCCAGTATTGTAGTTATGTCTATCCAGTATTGTAGTTATGTCTATCCAGTATTGTAGTTATGTCTATCCAGTATTGTAGTTATGTCTATCCAGTATTGTAGTTACATCTATCCAGTATTGTAGTTATGTCTATCCAGTATTGTAGTTATGTCTATCCAGTATTGTAGTTACATCTATCCAGTATTGTAGTTATGTCTATCCAGTATTGTAGTTATGTCTATCCAATTGTAGTTACATCTATCCAGTATTGTAGTTAAGTCTATCGAGTATTGTAGTTAAGTCTATCGAGTATTGTAGTTACATCTATCCAGTATTGTAGTTACATCTATCCAGTATTGTAGTTACATCTATCCAGTATTGTAGTTATGTCTATCCAGTATTGTAGTTACATCTATCCAGTATTGTAGTTACGTCTATCCAGTATTGTAGTTACGTCTATCCAGTATTGTAGTTATGTCTATCCAGTATTGTAGTTATGTCTATCCAGTATTGTAGTTACGTCTATCCAGTATTGTAGTTACGTCTATCCAGTATTGTAGTTACGTCTATCCAGTATTGTAGTTACGTCTATCCAGTATTGTAGTTACATCTATCCAGTATTGTAGTTATGTCTATCCAGTATTGTAGTTATGTCTATCCAGTATTGTAGTTACGTCTATCCAGTATTGTAGTTATGTCTATCCAGTATTGTAGTTATGTCTATCCAGTATTGTAGTTATGTCTATCCAGTATTGTAGTTATGTCTATCCAGTATTGTAGTTATGTCTATCCAGTATTGTAGTTACATATATCCAGTATTGTAGTTATGTCTATCCAGTATTGTAGTTATGTCTATCCAGTATTGTAATTACGTCTATCCAGTATTGTAGTTATGTCTATCCAGTATTGTAGTTACATCTATCCAGTATTGTAGTTATGTCTATCCAGTATTGTAGTTATGTCTATCCAGTATTGTAGTTATGTCTATCCAGTATTGTAGTTATGTCTATCCAGTATTGTAGTTACATCTATCCAGTATTGTAGTTATGTCTATCCAGTATTGTAGTTATGTCTATCCAGTATTGTAGTTACATCTATCCAGTATTGTAGTTATGTCTATCCAGTATTGTAGTTATGTCTATCCAGTATTGTAGTTATGTCTATCCAGTATTGTAGTTACATCTATCCAGTATTGTAGTTATGTCTATCCAGTATTGTAGTTATGTCTATCCAGTATTGTAGTTACATCTATCCAGTATTGTAGTTATGTCTATCCAGTATTGTAGTTATGTCTATCCAGTATTGTAGTTATGTCTATCCAGTATTGTAGTTACATCTATCCAGTATTGTAGTTATGTCTATCCAGTATTGTAGTTATGTCTATCCAGTATTGTAGTTATGTCTATCCAGTATTGTAGTTATGTCTATCCAGTATTGTAGTTATGTCTATCGAGTATTGCGGTTACGTCTATCGCGTATTGTTGTTATGTCTATCGAATATTGTAGTCATGTCTATCGAGTATTGTAGTTATGTCTGAGTATTGTAGTTACGTCTATCCAGTATTGTAGTTATGTATATCCAGTATTGTAATCACGTCTATCGAGTATTGTAGTGGCATCTATCGAATATTCAGTGTAGTCACGTCAGTTTCAAAAAGTTGTCTGTTTTTCTGTGTAGACATGCAAAAACCCACGTTACTTCGTCATATTCTTAAACTGTCACCAGTTCTTGGCAGGTTGTTCAAATCTATAAAACAGAAATTTCCCACGGGAAGTGGATCAATTCCAGGTCCGAGATTAAGTTCTCACGTCAGGTATTCATCCTATAATGTAATTAAATTTTGCCAATCAATCAATCAAAAATAGTGTATGTCGCATAAACACTGGGTTCAGCTGATCTACACAATATAATTTTTAGACACTGTTACAAACAACTTTCGTGGATTGATTCATTCTGAGGTTTGCATAGAGAGGGTATAGCCTCATTTGAATTGTCTCATATAAATTTGATAACTATCATCCAATCAAATTATCTGAAATACACCAAATGTGTTTACCACTGATATGTTAGATGTTAGATCAACAATTAATAAAAAAAACCTTTCTGTTGTCCAGAATGTTTGCAGATATCTGGTATTACCATAAAGTCCGGATGTTTTCACAATTAGTAAAGATCCAATGGTGAAATAGCTAAAGACAGTGATCGGGATTGTTGTAAGTAATTGATATTAGGTATAACAGTAAAGTGTAAGTGACATAAACAACGGATGTGACTCATAAAATAATGTAATATAGCTATATAGGAGTCCCTAATGTGAATCAAATGACGGATGTATAGTTAACATGGAACCATCACTTATCTGAATCTGATATTCGCCTACGGCGTTACTATACTTTTATCATGGTTATGAAAACATCCCAGATACTACAGTTATTTTTACTGATGTCGACTCATTAATCAATATGTGAGCTTATAAGAACCTTTGTGATTTGTGATTTATTGAAAAAAATCCCTTGCCAGTTTTTATCCCAATTAATCATATAAATTTGCACTGTTAATTATTTCTTCAAAACAAAATGTTTTTGTCAATTTGTCCCTTAAAAGGTCAACACAATATAGTAATAAGATATTGAGATTTACATAACGATATAATAGATTGAGTTTATTAGTGCAATCACAACTACGATCATTACCTATGAATACTTTGGCAAAGAACGCTGTATATTTTTAGACATCAACTTATGTCATCATAATCATAAATAACTGTTACCTTAGACTGCAGGGATTGTGACAGATTACATCATGAACAAATTAAACTATAAATCATAATTCTATAATCTGACTCTACACAGCCATGTATTCCTCTCTTAGCGCTTTGTATTGACTCTGTACAGCCATGTATTCATCTCTTAGTGCTTTGTACCGACTCTGTACAGCCATGGATTCCTCTCTTAGTGCTTTGTACCGACTCTGTACAGCCATGGATTCCTCTCTTAGTGCTTTGTATTGACTCTATACAGCCATGCATTCATCTCTTAGCGCTTTGTATTGACTCTATACAGCCATGTATTCCTCTCTTAGCGCTTTGTATTGACTCTGTACAGCCATATATTCATCTCTTAGCTCTTTGTATTGACTCTATACAGCCATATATTCCTCTCTTAGCTCTTTGTATTGACTCTATACAGCCATATATTCATCTCCTAGCTCTTTGTATTGACACTGTACAGCCATATATTCCTCTCTTAGCTCTTTGTATTGACTCTATACAGCCATGTATTCATCTCTTAGCTCTTTGTATTGACTCTATACAGCCATATATTCCTCTCTTAGCTCTTTGTATTGACTCTATACAGCCATATATTCCTCTCTTAGCTCTTTGTATTGACTCTGTACAGCCATGTATTCCTCTCTTAGCTCTTTGTATTGACTCTATACAGCCATGTATTCATCTCTTAGCTCTTTGTATTGACTCTATACAGCCATGTATTCATCTCTTAGCGCTTTGTATTGACTCTGTACAGCCATGTATTCCTCTCTTAGCTCTTTGTATTGACTCTGTACAGCCATGTATTCATCTCTTAGCGCTTTGTACTGACTCTGTACAGCCATGTATTCCTCTCTTAGCTCTTTGTATTGACTCTATACAGCCATGTATTCCTCTCTTAGCTCTTTGTATTGACTCTGTACAGCCATGTATTCATCTCCTAGCGCTTTGTACTGACTCTGTACAGCCATGTATTCCTCTCTTAGCGCTTTGTACCGACTCTGTACAGCCATGTATTCCTCTCTTAGCTCTTTGTATTGACTATATACAGCCATGTATTCCTCTCTTAGTGCTTTGTACTGACTATATACAGCCATGTATTCCTCTCTTAGCTCTTTGTATTGACTCTATACAGCCATGTATTCCTCTCTTAGTGCTTTGTATTGACTCTATACAGCCATGTATTCCTCTCTTAGCTCTTTGTATTGACTCTATACAGCCATGTATTCCTCTCTTAGCGCTTTGTACTGACTCTATACAGCCATATATTCCTCTCTTAGCTCTTTGTATTGACTCTATACAGCCATATATTCCTCTCTTAGCTCTTTGTATTGACTCTATACAGCCATGTATTCATCTCTTAGTGCTTTGTACTGACTCTATACAGCCATGTATTCATCTCCTAGCGCTCTGTACTGACTCTGTACAGCCATGTATTCCTCTCTTAGCTCTTTGTATTGACTATATACAGCCATGTATTCCTCTCTTAGCTCTTTGTACTGACTCTATACAGCCATGTATTCCTCTCTTAGCGCTTTGTACTGACTCTATACAGCCATGTATTCCTCTCTTATCTCTTTGTATTGACTCTGTACAGCCATATATTCCTCTCTTAGCTCTTTGTATTGACTCTATACAGCCATATATTCCTCTCTTAGCTCTTTGTATTGACTCTATACAGCCATGTATTCATCTCTTAGCGCTTTGTATTGACTCTATACAGCCATGTATTCATCTCTTAACGCTTTGTATTGACTCTATACAGCCATGTATTCATCTCTTAACGCTTTGTATTGACTCTATACAGCCATGTATTCATCTCTTAACGCTTTGTATTGACTCTATACAGCCATGTATTCATCTCTTAGCTCTTTGTATTGACTCTATACAGCCATATATTCCTCTCTTAGCGCTTTGTATTGACTCTGTACAGCCATGTATTCCTCTCTTAGCTCTTTGTATTGACTCTATACAGCCATATATTCCTCTCTTAGCGCTTTGTATTGACTCTATACAGCCATATATTCCTCTCTTAGCTCTTTGTATTGACTCTATACAGCCATGTATTCCTCTCTTAGCTCATTGTATTGACTCTGTACAGCCATATATTCCTCTCTTAGCTCTTTGTATTGACTCTGTACAGCCATGTATTCCTCTCTTAGCGCTTTGTATTGACTCTATACAGCCATATATTCCTCTCTTAGCTCTTTGTATTGACTCTGTACAGCCATGTATTCCTCTCTTAGCTCTTTGTATTGACTCTGTACAGCCATATATTCCTCTCTTAGCTCTTTGTATTGACTCTGTACAGCCATATATTCCTCTCTTAGCGCTTTGTATTGACTCTGTACAGCCATGTATTCCTCTCTTAGCTCTTTGTATTGACTCTATACAGCATGTATTCCTCTCTTAGCGCTTTGTACTGACTATATACAGCCATGTATTCCTCTCTTAGCTCTTTGTATTGACTCTATACAGCCATGTATTCCTCTCTTAGCGCTTTGTATTGACTCTATACAGCTATGTATTCATCTCCTAGCGCTTTGTACTGACTCTGTACAGCCATATATTCCTCTCTTAGCGCTTTGTATTGACTCTGTACAGCCATGTATTCCTCTCAGCGCTTTGTATTGACTCTGTACAGCCATGTATTCCTCTCTTAGCTCTTTGTATTGACTCTATACAGCCATATATTCCTCTCTTAGCTCTTTGTATTGACTCTATACAGCCATGTATTCCTCTCTTAGCTCTTTGTATTGACTCTATACAGCCATGTATTCATCTCTTAGCTCTTTGTATTGACTCTATACAGCCATGTATTCCTCTCTTAGCTCTTTGTATTGACTCTATACAGCCATGTATTCCTCTCTTAGCTCTTTGTATTGACTCTATACAGCCATGTATTCCTCTCTTAGCTCTTTGTACTGACTCTATACAGCCATGTATTCCTCTCTTAGCTCTTTGTATTGACTCTATACAGCCATGTATTCCTCTCTTAGCTCTTTGTATTGACTCTATACAGCCATGTATTCCTCTCTTAGCTCTTTGTATTGACTCTATACAGCCATATATTCCTCTCTTAGCTCTTTGTATTGACTCTGTACAGCCATATATTCCTCTCTTAGCTCTTTGTATTGACTCTATTACAAACGGTGAAAATAACTATACTGACGAGATTGTTGGATGTATAGATGGCGAGTCTTCATCATCAGCTTACCGTTAATTAGTTAGTTATTTTAGATAAACACCTCGATTGGTCAAAGCATATTCAGATAATAAACTCCTCTGTAAGAACAAAAGTTGATATTTTGTTCAAATTAAATCATTTTGTACCTAAACATATTCTCAATCTCATATACAAATCTTTCATTCAACCAAACATCACCTATGTTGTTAAAGCATGGAAATCTACATATTCTTCACATCTGACATATATTCACAAGTCTCAAAAAATGGCAGTCAGAGCTATTACTTTTAGTTGTATCTCTGCACATTCTAACAATTTATTTAGTGAACTTCAAATTCTTGATATATTCAAATTACATAAACTCCAACTTTGTACTTTCATGTATGATTTATTAACCAACAGGTTACCTCACCGTTTTACAGATTATTGTACTCCACCAGTTCATGAATATAGTACTAGGTTCAAGGATAGGGGAAATCTCCTTCTACCTAAAGTAATTACGTCTATAGGCAAGTTCGCAATAACTTACACAGGTACGGCTTTTTGGAAGAGTCTACCACCTGGCATCAGATCACAAAAATCTAGATCTTCATTTCGTGATTCTCTAAAAAAATACACTCATTAAAGACTATATCCATTAATTGTACATTTTGTATTTAACTATTTATTTTACACTACCCTCTAGTTACATTACTTTAGTAATAATCTTGTATTAAACAGTTCAGTGTCTATGGGGTCAGACTTAACTAGCATTATACTATTTTTCTGACTCCCATTACCTAATAACCAACCTTTGTCTACTTTATAGTATAAAATGTAAAATTTTCTTTTATCTAGTAATAAACTCTCTCTCTCTCTCTCACTCTCTCTCTCTCTCTCTCTCTCTCTCTATATATATATATATATATATATATATATATATATATATATATATATATATATATATATATATATATATATATATATATATATATATATATATAATTAAAACACAGACAAGTCTCTAATTAAGCAAACTAAAATTGAGACATAGTTGTCGCTGATAATTTATTATACTGTTGGATCAAATTTGGGACATCTACACCTTATTACATTGCAATGTTTAAATTGAACGTATTGGAGCAGATGTCCGTATGCACCACAAACAAACATAATTTCAACCGTTGACAAATTAGTCATTATTGTTAAAGTGTCTCGTTACTGTCTGTGTTGTCATGACATCGTCTCTAGAGTAACAACCCAATCATGCTTTAATTCATCCAATTTACAAATTACAAGTATTATTACATTGGATGGAGATTGGACGGTAATGAATACAGGGTCAAGTCATTCACTAATCGGACATCTCTGTCACCATCATCATATCTATTCTTGCGTCTTCTATTTAATATTTACACAACCGACTTAAAGGGACCATGTGTATGAGTGGGTATTTATGTTCGATTTTGAATTTATAAAATTTTTTTATCATGGCTTCCTATGTGAAAATTAATTAAAACAACATAGACTAAGTCTGTGTTTGTAACCCAATACATTTTTAAAACACTAAAATATGTGTAAAATATTTGTTATTGCACGTACAATCATACATATATTAATCTTTTGCAATTTATGTAATTTGTAATTTTTCATATCGCGGACCGGCACACTTTGCCCAAATAAGGTCAGGTGCGGGAATTTTGGACTATTTTCTTTCCCGCTATACGCGTTGCTATGCGTGTTGCAAAACTTGTTGTCATCCTGTACGTGTACGTGAACGCTATCATGACTGAAGCCAACGATATTCAACAGTGGCTCCAGGAAATTCCTCCCAAAATCTTAAACAGTATTCTATTTGGCGATTGTGGCGAAGTTACATAAAATATTGGTAAGGAAGTCTTGGATTCAATCAACGATGTACAAATAGGGTGACCCTAAAACGAATGACAACCGGAATGACTGAAAATGAATGACGCGCAACATTACAATATATAAACAGTGGAATGACACCCTTTTCTACATTTAGTTAGCTGAATGACACCCTCTGCAATGTTAAACAAGTGGAATGACAGCCGCCACTCTATAGCATAAGTGGAATGACAGCAATATCAATGCTTTGAAACTGGAATGACAGCATTTACATTCAGTTAATCAAATGACACCCTCTGCACTGTTAAATGATGTCATTCCAGTTGCAATGCATAGTTATTGCTGTCATTTCACTTGTGCTTGAACAGCGGCTGTCATTCACTTTACAGTGCAGAGAGTGTCATTCAACTAACTGAATGTAGAAAAGGGTGTCATTCCTCTGTTTACATACTGTAAATGCTGTGGTTCCAGTTTCAAAGCATTGATATTGTTTTCATTCCACGTATGCTATATAGTGGCGGCTGTCATTCTACTTGTTTAACAGTGCAGAGGGTGTCATTCAACTAACTGAATGTAGAAATGGATGTCATTACACTTATGCTATAGAGTGGCGGCTGTCATTCCACTTATGCTATAGAGTGGCGGCTGTCATTCCAGTTGTGCTATAGATTGGCGGCTGTCATTCCACTTATGCTATAGAGTGGCGGCTGTCATTCCATTTGTTTAACAGTGCAGAGGGTGTCATTCAACTAACTGAATGCTGAAAATTAAAGTGTGTCATACTGTAAATGCTGTCATTCCAGTTTCAAACCATTGGAAATGCCGTCATTCCACTTATGCTATAGAGTGGCGGCTGTCATTCCACTTGCTTAAAAAGTGCAGAGGGCGTCATGCAACTAACTGAATGTAGAAAAGGGTGTCATTCCACTGTTTACATACTGTAAATGCTGTCATTCATTTTCTCTCATTCGGGTTGTCATTCGTTTTAGGGTTACCAGTACAAATAATGAAGCCGACGACAGATGGTCTGCTCTGTACGATTATGAACAGCTGTAAGCTAACTGTATCAAATGCCTAGAGCAAGACGGAGTATACGTTTATTTGTTATTATAATCGGACGATAATCAGCGACTGAAGTATAGTGTTTCCAATTTGTGATTTCTTTACGATTTTAGCGTTTGCAAAGACCTGTTAAATGCATGCATGCCGTTTATCATGATCATGACCCACGGCAGGTGGTCAACTGCATACAACGTCATTTTTCCAAAACATCTGTTGCATAGTCAAATTATCATAAATTGTATTAAATGCCAAACCTTGTTAGGCGTAAAAAAAATTGTATGGTTCCGATTACATTCACTTTTAAAATAGATGGGGGGGGGGGTAGATTTTCTATTTTATTTTATTATATATTTTTTTCATATGTGTCTAGTTCAGGTTTTCCATTGTTTTCCAAATGGTCTCTGTGTTGTTTATTTCTTCCTATCAGATGTACAGCCATTACAGATTGGAAGAATGGTTTATATTGTCTTTTTAAGTTGATGTCAATTTCCGCACCCACTATTTCTTGCGAGACTTCACGATTTTCGCGATTTTATTATTATTTTTCTAGAATACGTAAAAAAAAATTTAGGGTCGGCGTGAAAAACTAGGTGGGGTCAGGTAACCGAAACCAGACAACATTTTTTATTTGGCTTAACAGTAATTTTGTGTTGGATGTTTTCTGAGAATGTGCGTTTTGTGTGTTTCATGCGACTCGAATGATGTGTGTACATGAAAATGGTGCAAGGAGTTCGAGATATATGCATGCATGCATGCATGCATGCATGCATGCATTCATACATACATACATACATACATACATACATACATACATACATACATACATACATACATACATACATACATACATGCATGCATGCATGCATACATAAATACATAAATACATAAATACATACATACATACATACATACATACATACATACATACATACATGCATGCATACATAAATACATAAATACATACATACATACATACATACATACATAAATACATACATACATACATACATACATACATACATACATACATACATACATACATACATACATGCATGCATACATAAATACATACATACATACATACATACATACATACATACATACATACATACATACATACATACATACGACAATGCAAGCAAGTGTGGATAAATTTTAATACACTGTCTTGCCATTCAAGTTTGAAACATTAGGATCACATTACTGTATTCATCTGATACGATAAGGTAGTGTTAGAATCAAGATTGCGTTAGTTATAACTTCAACGTCCCCAGTGAATTGTGTAGACAGGTGACGGGTAGAGGTAATAGGTAGATTTACGGTACACATCTCCATTGTCAACGTCCATAGGGATACTAATCATACCACATACCATATATTTATTCATTGCTGCCTAGTACCTTCTTCTACCACGGAGTATAATTTCTGATCAATAATAAATGAGTCTTTCAAATGTCTGCACTTAACGTTACAACAGCTCAAAATTGAATTAATAATTAATTTGTAATTTATGGTTTTAATATATATGTAATAAAAGTCAGCATGTAATTAGTAGGTTATCGTTTTATTAATAGTGTTTCTATATTTCATACAAGTCAACAATGCAATTATCAGGGTAATTACGTTATTAGAAGCGGTCATATATTGGATACAGGTCAACTGAACAGACGTAAGCAATCATTTATCACACGTAAACTCATATATGCTGACATTAGTTTTCAATGCATGCTTGCTAAACTGCCACTATCCCTGTTCCAATAGCAATTAAAAGTATTATCACCAGAATTTGTCAATGTAATCTTTAGCCTTCAGTAATTACAGGGGTTGGCCGGGGATTATAGGGTGGGTCAGATTTTACAAATTGGTTCTCAGGGGAGGGAAACATTTAAGAGAATAAGGGACCGGTCAGTTTCTTCGGCCGGGGGGGGGGGGGCGGTGGATTTGTAGGGGGTCACTCTGTTTTTGAAATTGGCAGTAGGGGGGGGGGTCATGCTGTTTTGAAAATTGTGGATAGGGGGGTCATTGTGTCTTGGAATGTGATGGAGAAAAAAATCCTTTTCTACAATGGCATATGGCCTTGTCTGAAATGTGGTACATGTAAATATTTGTTCTTGTCCCTGTTAATATTACTTATTTAGTTCAACCATAACTACATATACATATACATATACATATACATATACATATACATATATAGAAATATATGTATATATATGTATATACTGAAATGTTTATATGTAGAAATGTTCGGGTTGTCACCTGGCATTTCTCTGTCTCGCCAATTTTTCCTTTGAAAAAGAATATTTATTCGAAACGTCGGATTTAACAGCTATATATACGGACTGGTTTATTAGTTCCGTATGCATTTCTTTCTACATATACATATACATGTATTACCTAGCTACCACACTAGTTACAGAACATGTTATGTAAATGCTTGGCTGTTTCACAATCAATGCTTCACTTATATTGCACTTTGGGGCAAAAGTGAACTTCAAGGTTTCGTAATGGTAATTTTCATAGGTAGTTTATAAATGAAGTTAATCTAAATTGTTCTACTCATCATGCTATTGACACTACAAATCATCACATCACATCACATCAGATTCCAGTTTCTATTATACACTAGGTATAACCACCTAAAGTTCTCTAACATACTGGTGACTTTACTATACATGCAATATTAATGCCCCTATACCAAGTGTTACGGGCCCATTTTTGTGTGACATGGGAAACTCATTTAAAACTTACATTTACGTTAGCTTTTCGAAGCTTGGAAATATTACCTCAAAGGTTATGAATAACCTAAACATTGCCTTAGTATCTCAAGCAAAAAACTCCAGATCTGCCAGGGGGAAAACCCCAAGGACTTCCTCACCCCCAGAGGTCACTCATACATTCAACCAACAATCAGATGCACCAGCAACCTTTTTACTGTCATAATGGTATTAAACTTTTCTTACATATTTTCACCCGATTCTAATTTGATACGATATTGTCTTTTAAAGATGTGACATGTTTGCCAAGACAGTCTAAAATTGCCTTAAACTCCAAATCTCCCCTACCAATGATACTACCATTAGATGTGCTGACCTTTACTACATGCATATAATGATGGCAGTTAACTTTTTAAGAATATATTTCAACCCTATGTAAGTAATAATAGAATAGTTTCTGATACTTGATGGTGCTGTCTTGTAAAGCATGGATTAAGTTATTGCTTGAAAGGGTCTGAATAGCCTGAATATTGGCTTTCAGAATAAAAATCCTCCAGGGCTAGAGGGACACCCCCTCGGACCCCCACATGTGGTGGGCATATCCCAGTCTCAAGCTCTTCCCCTCTTACTGTCAAGATGCTATCAAAGTATATTTAAAAAATATTCCAACCCTATGTAGTTGCTTTTTACATGTTGGTGCTGTCTTGTAAAGCTGGGAAATTATTGTCTGAAAGGGTCTGAATAGTCTCAAAATTGACTTTTCAGAGTACAAAAGCTTCAGGGCTTCTAGGGGGAGACCCCCTAGGACGACCATAACAGATGTACATATTCTCTTCTCAAGCTTTCCCCTACCTTTCACTGTCAGATGCTATTAACCTCCTTTTGGATTATATTACACTGTGTAGTCAATAATTATAATTATGATAGTGCT
Source organism: Glandiceps talaboti (assembly GCF_964340395.1). NCBI lineage: Eukaryota > Metazoa > Hemichordata > Enteropneusta > Spengelidae > Glandiceps > Glandiceps talaboti. The sequence continues at coordinate 3,319,143 of NC_135554.1, forward strand.
AACCCGGGATCTTATAAAGTAGATGCAAGACAGTCAATCAGTCCACACTGAGTCACGATCAAAAAAAAATACCTGTCATGTGAATATTAAATATGGGGGGGGGGGGGTCATCATGTTTTAGAATTAAGTGATGGGGGGGGGGGGTCAGCCTGTTTTTGGTTTTACAGATAGGGGTCAGTAACTTTTTGTCGGCCCGATTTAAGAATCCACCGCCGCCCCCCAGGCTGGAGAAACTGACCGCTCCCTAACTTTGACTATCTGCTGCCACATCACATTACTGCCGTCGTTGTACCGCGATGTCAGAGCAGTATAACTATAATCACTACTGATATGCATAACCATGCAATGACTGTTTTGATCACAAATATCGCATTTCCAGATTTTCAGTTGAAATTAAATTTGTTTGGCAATCTTGGCTAAATGTCTTGAGCAGATTTACATAATGAAGGCTGGCTCGTAAGCTTTAGGTTACGCAAACTGGACATCATTATTTTATCATCTCTCGATAGCCAACAGTTTTATAACCTAGTGATAGTCAACCATACAATCCTATTTATTGGAATAGTTTATTCTCGCAAACCAGAGCTGTTATTTCTTCCGCGACACTACGAACTTTGGCGGAGTGTCTCAGCGGTGCGTCTTGGACACGAGAGAGAGAGAGAGAGAGAGAGAGAGAGAGAGAGAGAGAGAGAGAGAGAGAGAGAGAGAGAGAGAGAGAGAGAGAGAGAGAGAGAGAGAGAGAGAGAGAGAGAGAGAGAGAGAGTGAGTGAGTGAGTGAGTGAGTGAGTGAGTGAGTTCTGTCTTGTACAAACTCACACCTAGATTGCTTGAATGTGATACTGACAAACCTAAATACCATCTCATCAGTATGAGTTTATTCCCAGTTCTTGACTAACACCATCGTACTATATGTACTTGGTACAACATTAGGGCGACCATCTTACCTTGGTACGCTGTCAACAACGGTGTCGTATCCTCAAATAGTTGGCCATTTTTAGAAAACAATATAATACACGTCTAAGACTTGTTACAAAATCAAGTTTTAGTTGTGGTACAAGGAGATGAAAGGGTCTCAAAGGAGAGAAGGTGAGACAGTGTAATAAGACAATGGAGATAATGTCATAGAGCGGGGATGTTGATCTCGGTCCATCAAATGTCGGTAGTGCACCCGTCTACTCTTATTTTTTTATATTTATCTCTGTGTGTGTGTGTGTGTGTGTGTGTGTGTGTGTGTGTGTGTGTGTGTGTTGTGTGTGTTGTGTGTGTGTGTGTGTGTGTGTGTGTGTGTTGGTAGATTGTTTGTAGGTTATCCAAGGATAACCTACAAGGCGAGTCCCATTTACCCTTACAGGTTCCAACAATAAAAGTATATTATATAACACCAAAACATGAGTAATAATGATAATACGTTTGAAAAACAAGACAATACAAATAATTAAAAATTAAAACAACCAAACTTTTGACATTTCTAATCAGTACATTACACCAAATGCAATAACTGGAAAATAGAGTTAACCAGCATCAATCTAAAATAGTGTTACGAAGTAAGGTCTTAAAGGGCATAGGGCTAAAATATCAATAGATGACTGAACAATTTCAAACATCTCATGCTCTTAAATTTAAAGGCACGTATTTTTGAATATATATATGACTGTGCCGCTCTCTAAAAACAATGCAAGCCAATGTAGATAACAGGATCTGTTATACATTCCATTAGAACATTGTATAAAAAAAATATTAAATATAGTATTCTACGCATATAGCACAGTCTTAAGAGTTACTGACAGGCGGCGATTCACCAATCAGCGGGTGGGAACCGTTTAACAAGTTTAGCTTGTGGAATAACTGTATTAGATTATACGTGACGAAAGTGAGACGATGTTATTAATAACTGACCACAAAAACCATACCCTCCTAATTTGTGAATCAATAATTCGTGACTGAGTTAAAAACTTGATTGAAAACTCTATATTTGGAGTCAACTTGTAAGTTTCTGTCAAAGAAATCAAAGATAATAAAATATTTTGGCATGTTATTGGATGACGTCACACCATAGTTTCCTAGTCAAATAATACATGTTATTGGATGACGTCACACCATAGTTTGCTAGTCACATAAGATATTTTGGCATGTTATTTGGTGACGTCACACCAGAGTTTGCTAGTCAAATAAGGCATGTTATTGGATGACGTCACACCATAGTTTGCTAGTCACATAAAATATTTTGGCATGTTATTGGATGACGTCACACCAGAGTTTGCTAGTCACATAAGATATTTTGACATGTTATTGGATGACGTCACACCAGAGTTTGCTAGTCACATAAGATATTTTGACATGTTATTTGGTGACGTCACACCATAGTTTGCAAGTCAAATAAGACATGTTTACATGTCATTGGATGACATCACACTATAATTTTCCTCCAAGGAAAGATTTCCTCAATGACATTTTCCAAATGACCTGTACATCAAATTTCGCTGAAATGATTATCCAATGTACAGAATAGTTTGTCAGAACGGCAAACTATGAAATTTTTTGATTGACTTCCTTTCCATTATCACAATTAAAGTCTTTGACAAATTTGGTCGGGATCTTGTTAGCTTAGGGATCAATTGAAAAATATGTATGTAGGGTTAATGGAAAGGTCTACAAGGGTGCCGATTACTGTATTAACAGTTGATAATACAGTCAACAAATTCATGACATATCTCTCTACTAATATCATCATAGTCAATTTACATCATTGATATGTGGATCAATTATATCCATCAAATCGTTCCCAGTAGCAATATAATGCATACGCATTACACTCATCTCCAATTTTAGAAGTATTTTTTGAAAATACAAGTATTTATGTTCATTTTACCTTCTCTAAGGAAAGGTTATGTTACATATGTCCTCCTGTCGGTCTGTCTGTCAGCCAATCTGTGGACACGATATCTGCGTCGATTCTAATAAAACTTTCTACACATCTTTCTTATACTAAATAATGGTAATAACTGATTATGTTTTGTTTAACATCATGTGAATATCAATGAGTTATATGCATAATTCGTTTGTTGACAATTAGGAAATATCTTAGAATGCAAGTTAAAAACTTTCAGATTCCATATAACTCTACACACATTGATAATAACACAGCACACGCGTACTGTAAAGTATGTTGATATAGTAATAATATGTTCGTGTACCACACGACCAAGGGTTCTTATTACTTACGAGTAATGCTTCGCCTGTTCAGGTCGACAAACTTTGCAAACCGCTAGGTAAGTGAATGGGCAACTCGGGTGTCACTGTCTCCAAAGTTTACAGACGAAATCCGTCATGATTTGATATAATTTGGTGTACTCATTGATCATAACTAAGTGAACATGTCGAATATCGCTTCGTTATTTGTTTAGATAAATGAAGTTTGGTAATTATGCAACTTAATTCCATGACTTGGTCCATCCACTCAGTGACTGACAATGACAAGACTCATGTATCCTATATCTCAATAATGCAAACCTTAAATTTCATCTCATTTTGTACATTCATCGATGATAACACAACTCACATGTGGAATATCACTTGGTGAGGTATTGTTAGTTTCATACAGTCATTTGTCTGTTAATGAATTTTAGTAATAATGCAATATTTTGTGCCCCAAATTTGAATAAGAATGAGGAAACGCATGTATGCAAATTTCAAAATTCATGTGATTTGTAATATACATTGATAATGACAGAATATATGAACAGGAGGCATTCTGTTTACATCTAGTTCAAATACAGTACAGTTGTTTTGATTTCGCAGTATAAAGTTTGCCAACGAGTCAATTTTCTGAATTCATTTGAAAAACCGAAAACTAGTTAATGAACAATGTTGAGACTGGTACAATGTCAAATCAAATCAGACACAGTTTTTTAGTTGTATTGACAATTTAACAGGGAAAGTAAAAGCTCTTCGTATACATTTCATCCCCCTGTTCAACTTTAACATTTCACGAATCACTATCCTGAATTATTACACCTCAACGTTCTTACACAAGCTGTCCATTGGACAGAATCAATCATCAATAAATAGACTATTTCCGGCGTGGTGATATTGCCCACACGTGCAGAGATAAGTTACCAGCTGGAGTTATTTCGACCGTTGCGCATCTATTCCACACAAATTTTCCAGTGTTGCGTGCTAGAGATGACAAAGTCACTAAAATGAGACACATTTCTTTGCAGAAATTTGAATAAATGTAATTACAGATTAGCTGCGGGCACACTCAAACTCCTACAAATAATGCCATGTCCGTATTCAATGGTTATCCACAGTTTAGACATGTACCATCAATGGGAAACTTTCTATCGATGACAAATGATGATAAATGAAGAATAGCTATGTGAATGATTGAACAAATGAGTAGGCAGTGTAATAAAATTAATAATAAATGCACAATTTAATCTCTGTCATCAAGCTCGAACTCTATACCAACATTTTGATGATGCCTGGGACGAGGGCGTGTGCATCATCAGAATGTTCGTACAGAGTGCCAACCCTTATGTGGGCACTAAATTCTGATATTGCCCTCGCTGGAATGTGTTATTATTTAAATACATGTGTCCGTGTCCGTTTTACCCCCCCCCCCCCCCCTTATCAGTATACTACCCACTCCCCTCTCCCCATCACTCAACATTTAATCTTTCACTTAAAACACAAACGAATCACTCTGGATATTACATTCTAAATTTCCACTTATAAAATAATTACTTAAACATGCAACACTTAACGCTAAAATACACCCCTCATTACCGATCCCTTATACCACCCTCCCCTTACCACTCAACTGAAATTCAAGTTTTACCCGTTGACGCACTGGCGTGTTGGCGCACCCCTCCAAATATACCCTGCACCTGAAAAATCGTATGCGGACAGCTTCGTTGGCTGCAGCTGATTTGATATAAATTGTGGAACAAAGTATTAAAAGAGAACGACCAAACCGTATTCACTACTTGTAGTAGGGTGGTATGTAAACCCCGTAATCCGGAGTCCGGAATCAAGAGTGGCACAGAAGCTGAATTTATGTTTTTTTCTGCATTTTAAAAGGTACTCACAGTACAGACCTACACCTAGTATATATCATCTAATGTATACACCTAGTATGTAACGTCTAATGTATACACCTAGTATGTGATGTCTAATGTTGAACCTAGTATGTAACGTCTTGTATATATATATATATATATATAAGACGTAATTACAGAATTATCATCATTTGTCTTATATATATATATATATATATATATATATATATATATATATATATATATATATATATATATACATATATATATATACCCAGTATGTAACGTCTAATTTATACACCTAGTATATGTCGTCCAATGTATACACCTAGTACATGTATGTAACGTCTAATGTATACACCTAGTATGTAATGTCCAATGTATACACCTAGTATGTAATGTCTAATGTATACACCTAGTATGTAACGTCTAATGTATACACCTAGTATGTAACGTCTAATGTATATACCTAGTATGTAACGTCTAATGTATACACCTAGTATGTAACGTCTAATGTATACACCTAGTATGTAATGTCTAATATATACACCTAGTATGTAACGTCTAATGTATACACTTAGTATGTAACGTATAATGTATACACCTGGTATGTAACGTCTAATGTATATACCTAGTATGTAACGTCTAATGTATACACCTAGTATGTAACGTCTAATGTATACACCTAGTATGTAACGTCTAATGTACACACCTAGTATGTAACGTCTAATGTATACACCTAGTATGTAACGTCTAATGTATACACCTAGTATGTAACGTCTAATGTATATACCTAGTATGTAACGTCTAATGTATATACCTAGTATGTAACGTCCAATGTATATACCTAGTATGTAACGTCTAATGTTATACACCTAGTATGTAACATCTAATGTATACACCTAGTATGTAACGTATACACCTAGTATGTAACGTCTAATGTATATACCTAGTATGTAACGTCTAATGTATACACCTAGTATGTAACGTCTAATGTATATACCTAGTATGTAACGTCTAATGTATATACCTAGTATGTAATGTCTAATGTATACACCTAGTATGTAACGTATACACCTAGTATGTAACGTCTAATGTATACACCTAGTATGTAACGTCTAATGTATATACCTAGTATGTAACGTCTAATGTATACACCTAGTATGTAACGTCTAATGTATACACCTAGTATGTAACGTCTTATATATATATATATATATATATATATATATATATATATATATATATATATATATATATATATATATATATGTATGTATATATATATGTGTGTGTGTGTGTACCTAGTATGTAACATCTAATGTATACACCTAGTATATGTCGTCCAATGTATACACCTAGTATGTAACGTCTAATATATACACCTAGTATGTAACGTCTAATATATACACCTAGTATGTAATGTCTAATGTATACACCTAGTATGTAATGTCTAATGTATACACCTAGTATGTAACGTCTAATATATACACCTAGTATGTAACGTCTAATGTACACACCTAGTATGTAATGTCTAATATATACACCTAGTATGTAATGTCTAATGTATACACCTAGTATGTAACGTCTAATGTATACACCTAGTATGTAACGTCTAATGTACACACCTAGTATGTAATGTCTAATATATACACCTAGTATGTAATGTCTAATGTATACACCTAGTATGTAATGTCTAATATATACACCTAGTATGTAACGTCTAATGTATACACCTAGTATGTAATGTCTAATATATACACCTAGTATGTAACGTCTAATATATACACCTAGTATGTAACGTCTAATATACACACCTAGTATGTAACGTCTAATGTACACACCTAGTATGTAACGTCTAATGTATACACCTAGTATGTAATGTCTAATATATACACCTAGTATGTAATGTCTTATATATACACCTAGTATGTAATGTCTAATGTATACACCTAGTATGTAATGTCTAATATACACACCTAGTATGTAATGTCTAATATATACACCTAGTATGTAATGTCTAATATATACACCTAGTATGTAACGTCTAATGTATACACCTAGTATGTAATGTCTAATGTATACACCTAGTATGTAATGTCTAATATATACACCTAGTATGTAACGTCTAATGTATACACCTAGTATGTAATGTCTAATGTATACACCTAGTATGTAATGTCTAATGTATACACCTAGTATGTAATGTCTAATGTATACACCTAGTATGTAATGTCTAATATACACATCTACTATGTAACGTCTAATGTATATACCTAGTATGTAACGTCTAATGTATACACCTAGTATGTAATGTCTAATATATACACCTAGTATGTAACGTCTAATGTATACACCTAGTATGTAACGTCTAATGTATACACCTAGTATGTAACGTCCAATGTATACACCTAGTATGTAACGTCCAATGTATACACCTAGTATGTAACGTCCAATGTATACACCTAGTATGTAACGTCTAATGTATGCACCTAGTATGTAACGTCTAATATATACACCTAGTATGTAACGTCCAATGTGTACACCTAGTATGTAACGTCTAATGTATACACCTAGTATGTAATGTCTAATGTATACACCTAGTATGTAATGTCTAATGTATACACCTAGTATGTAATGTCTAATGTATACACCTAGTATGTAATGTCTAATGTATACACCTAGTATGTAATGTCTAATATATACACCTAGTATGTAACGTCTAATGTATACACCTAGTATGTAATGTCTAATATATACACCTAGTATGTAATGTCTTATATATACACCTAGTATGTAATGTCTAATGTATACACCTAGTATGTAATGTCTAATGTATACACCTAGTATGTAATGTCTAATGTATATACCTAGTATGTAATGTCTAATATATACACCTAGTATGTAATGTCTAATGTATACACCTAGTATGTAACGTCCAATGTATACACCTAGTATGTAACGTCCAATGTATACACCTAGTATGTAACGTCTAATGTATACACCTAGTATGTAACGTCCAATGTATACACCTAGTATGTAACGTCCAATGTATACACCTAGTATGTAACGTCTAATGTATGCACCTAGTATGTAACGTCTAATGTATACACCTAGTATGTAACGTCTAATGGTCACACCTACTATGTAACGTCTAATGTATACACCTAGTATGTAATGTCTAATGTATACACCTAGTATGTAACGTCTAATGTATACACCTAGTATGTAATGTCTAATGTATATACCTAGTATGTAACGTCTAATGTATATACCTAGTATGTAATGTCTAATATATACACCTAGTATGTAACGTCTAATGTATATACCTAGTATGTAACATCTAATGTATACACCTAGTATGTAACGTCTAATGTATATACCTAGTATGTAACGTCTAATGTACACACCTAGTATGTAACATCTAATGTGTACACCTAGTATGTAACGTCTAATGTATATACCTAGTATGTAACGTCTAATGTATATACCTAGTATGTAACGTCTAATGTATATACCTAGTATGTAACGTCTAATGTATACACCTAGTATGTAACGTCTAATGTATATACCTAGTATGTAACGTCTAATGTATATACCTAGTATGTAACATCTAATGTATACACCTAGTATGTAACATCTAATATACACACCTAGTATGTAACGTCCAATGTATACACCTAGTATGTAATGTCTAATGTATACACCTAGTATGTAACGTCTAATGTATATACCTAGTATGTAACGTCTAATGTATACACCTAGTATGTAACGTCCAATGTATACACCTAGTATGTAACGTCTAATGTACAAACACAGATGTGTGTACTAGCTATTGGTACAATACATCACTGGTAGGGTTCAGCATCCAGTGTTACACTTATGTATATATTTTATGTACAAAACATCACTGTAGGGTTTGGTAAATTTTCGTCATTCTGCTTAATAAAACGACATTGAAATGTACGTCAGATTGGGTCAAAAATAGCATCACGGTGAAAAAATACGATGCTTGACATTTTGTTGAAACACTGACGATCGAAGTTGGACTGTTTGACAACAACGAAAATAAAAAATTCTCGTGTAACAGCTGAACTCTCATATCAAAATGCTATGAAACAAAAGAGGCCATCTTAGCTTGGCCTATATGCATCATACTGTGTCATTCTGCCCTTGCCTTGTAGACACGATTTCACAAATTAAATTTTAAAAATTCACGAACGTTCAATTTGTATTAATATAAATGTGTCATGATATGTTACAATGAGCAGTGTGTGCATTCATAACAAAGACTTGTCTGTGTCACTCGTCTATATCTTTATGGTATCAGATAATAAGACCATATCATAAGAAAATGTTCATCAAAGTCATACAATTAGGTAAAACGTCAACCAAACAAAGCACACTTTATCATGCAAAGGTGGTTGACATAGCTTTCATTTTCAATGAGTTAATAATTAATGATTAAATGATGGGCGCTTTGCAAGCTTAAAATTTCATGTAATTTGGTACATGCATTGATAATAACAAAGCACAGGTGTGTGGTATAGTTTATATTGTAGTTTTAATTATAATTAGTCATTTGCATAATTAATATTTATAATTAAGAAATATCTTTAGAATTCAAATTCACATAATATGGTGTATACATTGATCATACCAAAGTGCATATCTAGTATAAAGCTATTTGATGTATCTTATAAATTCTAATGATTCATTTGCATAATTGATTATTTTTCGGTAATAAGACAATATCGTCAGTATGCAAGCTTCAAATTTCATATTTTGATATAATTAATTTGCCAAGTGAGGGATACATCATGTGCTATTGTTATATCTCTGAATTTTGTGTTATGTCTCTGAATGTGTGTAAGAACAACGTTCTAAAGGCTTTACCCTTACGGAAGGCGTTCAGTTTATATTTGGTATTGAGACTTTAGTTAATGCAAGCTTTGTAGTGGTGGAATCTACTGCTTCTTTGTCAATTCTCTACATCTTGATAAACAGAAGGCTTAACTTTGATATTTGAGATAGTTTGGTTAATGGACAGGAAGAAGCCAAATCAATATTAATACTTTTAGTTCAAATCTTGTCCTTCTAGCAATTGCGGGATATCAGCTTACTGATTCAGGAGAAGGAAAATCATTCTTATACGAAATCAGGAAATGAGGCAAGTCTGTTCTTTGAACATCCTATAATTTATACCTATATACAACGTGCCACAGTTATATTCAAAAGTCGGTGAACGCCCTGTGATCTATACTATGTAGAACACCAAGAGCCCTATGTTTGTATGTTTTATGGATGCTTCTAAAGCGTTATATCGGGTTAATCACCGGTTAATTAATTTTTGTTCGTTAGATACATGTTTGGTCTAGATCTCAGCACGTGTGTGCTATATGGGGATCTGGCTGATCATCCACCTTCACTGTTATTAATGGCTTTCGCCAACTTGGAGTTTTATGTCCACGACCTATAAATGTTTACATGGATGAGCTGAGCCATCATCTGTCTTCTTGTAAAGTTGGGTGTCTTCTTAGTAGCAGACTTTTAATTCACATTTCATATGCTGATAATTTAATTGTTTTCAGCCCTTCTAGCAAGGGTTTACAAGTTCATGCATAAAGGTTATTCATGTTATGATATTTATGGTAGCGAACATGATATTATTGGGGGGGGGGTGGATCGGGCCGACAGAGCGGTCACTGACCTGTAACATCGGAAACACCTCCTCCCCCATTTAATTCTAAAACATGATGACCCCCCCCCCCTCCATATCATATTTACATGACAGGTATTTGATCGTGACTCAGAATGGACTGGTTAACAATGTCTCGCAAATACTTTATAAGATACATACTGCACTAAATTAGCGACTACACATGGTAAGTATATGCAAAAAAGGAGTTTAATAGCATCTTGACAGTAAAAGGTAGGGGAAAACTTGAGATGGGAATACATACACCTTTCATTGGGGTCCTAGGGTGTCACCCCCTAGAAGCTCTGGAGTTTTATATACTTGAAGCCAATATTTAGGCTTTTTAGACCCTTTCAGACAATAATTTCCAAGCTTTACAAGACAGCACCAACATGTAATTAGCAACTACATAGGGTCTAGTAATTTGTTTAACAAGTTTACATAGCAGTAAAAGTAGGGGGAAGAGCATATGAGATGGGGAGATATACCCACTGATCTTGTGGGTCCAAGGGTCTAAAATTAAATTAATCTATATTCATAGGGTTAAAATGTTTAAGAAAAGTTTAATTATACCATTATGACAGTAAGAGGTTGGCGTATCTGATTGTTAGTTGACTGCATGACATACAATAATTAAATTATAATACGTCACACATAGAAGATGAACTTCCTAAGATAACAATAGGTCATGCATAATTATGAGTGTCATGGAAATGAAACAAAACACACTAATCTTTAACTTGAATGACATCGCTAGATATACGATATTAGTGTACCTATTGTCTTGACGCCCATGTGAGCTATTGCAATAAGATATATTCATTTCTCTAAGTAGGTGTACCCAAACACAATAATTACAAATTTATGACATTGGCATTATTATTGCAGATATAATAAATTTACAGGTATCTTAGAGAGCTTTAGGTGCTCATACCTACTATGTATAATAGAAACTGGAATATGATGAGATAGTATAGTTTTATAAGTCCTATGATTATTTGTTACTCAGTTTTGTCTTTTGGTGAACTTGTCCGGAAATGTGTCTACAAGTTTGTTAAGAGAGTTGCAGACAGTAGCAATGTTTATGTACAGTGTGTTTATTCATGTATGTATCGTATCACTCCAGTGCAGGCAGTGGAGAAATATTCTTTTATTAATGTTTTGTCATTATTTTTTATGTTTGTTTATGTTGGCCTCGAGCCCGATTCAAATAATAAATAAATTTTATTTAAATAATAAATATTCAAATTCACTGAATACCCTGTGACATATACTTATATAGAACGATTTAGTTATATTCAATAGTTGCTGAACACCCAGTGAGTTATACTTATAACACTGAGAAGTTAGTATCTTAAAATTTGTAATCAAATGTATACATGACTGTTATAACGCATATATACTAGTTGATATATTCTAGACATTCCAATCAATTCGAATCATATACGACGACATGTGTCATGTCCAACTATAGACAATAGAAGGGGATTGCTAGATGGTTAACCATAACTAAAAGAAGACTTTGTATTTGATCAATACAATGTGTTTTTATTTTATACATAGTGTTATGTATAGAAAGCAAAATTTTTGTAATATATATAATCTATATGAATAGTGTTCTTTTAAAAGCTAGCTGATTTATATGTAATATAGCTGAGTTCATGTCCTATGTACTTATTACAATTAGTGACACACAAATCAACTATTTGTCATCAATTTGTTGATTGAGCCATTAGGTGTGAGAGAACATGATTCAAATCGCTCTCCAACTACTTTCAAATTAATCTTTACTGACATTACCGGAAATTAATCTTTCGGATAAAAGGATTCCTACAAATGTGTTATATACTTAAATTACAATAATGGAACCGACGTCAATCATAATGTTAGAATTACATTGCTGTCAAGACAGATTCTCTGTGGAAGAATCCGTACATACAATGTACTGACGCAATAATGCATGCATGTATGTATGTATGTATGTATGTATGTATGTATGTATGTATGTATGTATGTATGTTTGTGTGTGTGTGTGTGTATGTATGGATGTATGTATGTATGTATGTATGTATGTATGTATGTATGTATGTACGTACGTATGTACGTACGTATGTACGTACGTACGTACGTATGTATGTATGTATGTATGTATGTATGTATGTATGTATGTATGTATGTATGCACGTATGTATGTATGTATGTATGTATGTATGTATGTATGTATGTATGTATGTATGTATGTATACATTTACGAAAAAAAGAGCACTGCGAATAAATTACTATCGTTAATATTCACGTCAAGCCCATTAAATACATGATATTTAGAAGCTGACATTATATTTTCATCATGGAACATTGAATCGTGTGTTCGCAAACAGTTAACAAATTAATTGGAATAGTAATATTTTAAATACGTGTTAAGTTATATCGCAATGCTGTTTGTTTTGTTGCTGCAACATTGATGATATATATATTGTATAATTAATAGATGACAACGATGCCTGTAAACAGTTTTAATTCAACAATTAAGCACAGCTTATGAGAAAGAGACGACAACGACAAACTATTTCTCGGCTGCGTCTCGTCATTTTGGCAACCGAGTAGGCTCATGGTGTCACAAATTACTTTCGATTGAAAAAGGAAAAAAAAGGAAAAAAAAAGTGTATTTGATATCAAATTTTATTTTTATAAAAAGAGAAAGAATAAAGTTTGTTTCATATCAATGTCCAAGTTAAATTCATTTTCACTTGCATAAAATCTTTGGGATTGCAAATTGATTTTCATTTCAAAATCATTTTCACTTGCATTCACATTTGCAAATAGAGTAAATTTGAAATTTGGTAATTTCCAAATCAAGTGGAAACGAATTTCAAATCAAAATTGATTTTGCAAATGCAAATGCAAATGCAAATGAAAATGAATTAGAGAGAAGTGAAAATAGATTTGCAAAGGCAAGTAAAATGCATTTAAATTGGAAATCGATTTGCAAATGCAATTGAAAATGAATTTGAGATGAAAATCTATGTGCAAATGCAAGTGAAATTGAAAATGAGTTGCCTTTTATTGTCTGAGATTATATACCGTACCAAACCATGTCTTTGGTTGTCTGAGATTATATATCGTACCAACACATGTCTTTGGTTGTATGAGATTATATACCATACCAACACATGTCTTTGGTTGTCTGAGATTATATACCGTACCAACACATGTCTTTGGTTGTCTGAGATTATATATCGTACCAACACATGTCTTTGGTTGTATGAGATTATATACCATACCAACACATGTCTTTGGTTGTATGAGATTATATATCGTACCAACACATGTCTTTGGTTGTCTGAGATTATATATCGTACCAACACATGTCTTTGGTTGTATGAGATTATATATCGTACCAACACATGTCTTTGGTTGTCTGAGATTATATACCATACCAACACATGTCTTTGGTTGTCTGAGATTATATACCGTACCAACACATGTCTTTGGTTGTATGAGATTATATACCGTACCAACACATGTCTTTGGTTGTCTGAGATTATATACCGTACCAACACATGTCTTTGGTTGTCTGAGATTATATACCGTACCAACACATGTCTTTTATTGGGTGAGATTATATATCATACCAAACCATGTCTTTGGTTGTCTGAGATTATATACCGTACCAACACATGTCTTTTATTGTATGAGATTATATACCGTACCAACACATGTCTTTGGTTGTCTGAGATTATATACCGTACCAACACATGTCTTTGGTTGTCTGAGATTATATATCGTACCAAACCATGTCTTTGGTTGTCTGAGATTATATACCATACCAACACATGTCTTTTATTGTCTGAGATTATATATCGTACCAAACCATGTCTTTGGTTGTCTGAGATTATATACCATACCAACACATGTCTTTTATTGTCTGAGATTATATATCGTACCAACACATGTCTTTGGTTGTATGAGATTATATACCATACCAACACATGTCTTTTATTGTCTGAGATTATATATCGTACCAACACATGTCTTTGGTTGTCTAAGATTATATACCATACCAACACATGTCTTTTATTGTCTGAGATTATATACCATACCAACACATGTCTTTGGTTGTATGAGATTATATACCGTACCAACACATGTCTTTGGTTGTATGAGATTATATACCATACCAACACATGTCTTTGGTTGTATGAGATTATATACCGTACCAACACATGTCTTTGGTTGTCTGAGATTATATACCATACCAACACATGTCTTTTATTGTCTGAGATTATATATCGTACCAACACATGTCTTTGGTTGTATGAGATTATATACCATACCAACACATGTCTTTTATTGTATGAGATTATATACCGTACCAACACATGTCTTTTATTGTATGAGATTATATACCATACCAACACATGTCTTTGGTTGTATGAGATTATATACCATACCAACACATGTCTTTGGTTGTATGAGATTATATACCATACCAACACATGTCTGTGGTTGTATGAGATTATATATCGTACCAACACATGTCTTTTATTGTATGAGATTATATACCATACCAACACATGTCTTTGGTTGTATGAGATTATATACCATACCAACACATGTCTTTTATTGTCTGAGATTATATATCGTACCAACACATGTCTTTTATTGTATGAGATTATATATCGTACCAACACATGTCTTTGGTTGTATGAGATTATATATCGTACCAACACATGTCTTTTATTGTATGAGATTATATACCGTACCAACACATGTCTTTTATTGTCTGAGATTATATACCGTACCAACACATGTCTTTGGTTGTATGAGATTATATACCCTACCAACACATGTCTTTGGTTGTATGAGATTATATACCATACCAACACATGTCTGTGGTTGTATGAGATTATATATCGTACCAACACATGTCTTTTATTGTCTGAGATTATATATCATACCAACACATGTCTTTGGTTGTATGAGATTATATATCGTACCAACACATGTCTTTTATTGTCTGAGATTATATATCGTACCAACACATGTCTTTGGTTGTCTGAGATTATATACCATACCAACACATGTCTTTGGTTGTCTGAGATTATATACCATACCAACACATGTCTTTTATTGTCTGAGATTATATATCGTACCAACACATGTCTTTGGTTGTATGAGATTATATATCGTACCAACACATGTCTTTTATTGTCTGAGATTATATATCATACCGAACCATGTCTTTTATTGTCTGAGATTATATATCGTACCAACACATGTCTTTGGTTGTATGAGATTATATACCGTACCAACACATGTCTTTGGTTGTCTGAGATTATATACCGTACCAACACATGTCTTTTATTGTCTGAGATTATATATCGTACCAACACATGTCTTTGGTTGTCTGAGATTATATACCGTACCAACACATGTCTTTGGTTGTATGAGATTATATATCGTACCAACACATGTCTTTTATTGTCTGAGATTATATACCGTACCAACACATGTCTTTTATTGTCTGAGATTATATACCGTACCAACACATGTCTTTGGTTGTATGAGATTATATACCGTACCAACACATGTCTTTGGTTGTATGAGATTATATATCGTACCAACACATGTCTTTTATTGTCTGAGATTATATACCGTACCAACACATGTCTTTGGTTGTATGAGATTATATACCATACCAACACATGTCTTTTATTGTCTGAGATTATATATCGTACCAACACATGTCTTTGGTTGTCTGAGATTATATACCGTACCAACACATGTCTTTGGTTGTATGAGATTATATACCATACCAACACATGTCTTTGGTTGTATGAGATTATATACCGTACCAACACATGTCTTTTATTGTCTGAGATTATATATCGTACCAACACATGTCTTTTATTGTATGAGATTATATACCATACCAACACATGTCTTTGGTTGTATGAGATTATATATCGTACCAACACATGTCTTTGGTTGTATGAGATTATATATCGTACCAACACATGTCTTTGGTTGTCTGAGATTATATACCATACCAACACATGTCTTTGGTTGTCTGAGATTATATACCATACCAACACATGTCTTTTATTGTCTGAGATTATATACCGTACCAACACATGTCTTTGGTTGTCTGAGATTATATACCATACCAACACATGTCTTTGGTTGTCTGAGATTATATACCGTACCAACACATGTCTTTGGTTGTATGAGATTATATATCGTACCAACACATGTCTTTTATTGTCTCAGATTATATATCGTACCAACACATGTCTTTGGTTGTATGAGATTATATATCGTACCAACACATGTCTTTGGTTGTATGAGATTATATACCATACCAACACATGTCTGTGGTTGTATGAGATTATATATCGTACCAACACATGTCTTTTATTGTCTGAGATTATATACCATACCAACACATGTCTTTGGTTGTATGAGATTATATATCGTACCAACACATGTCTTTTATTGTATGAGATTATATACCGTACCAACACATGTCTTTTATTGTCTGAGATTATATACCGTACCAACACATGTCTTTGGTTGTATGAGATTATATACCATACCAACACATGTCTGTGGTTGTATGAGATTATATACCATACCAACACATGTCTTTTATTGTATGAGATTATATATCGTACCAACACATGTCTTTGGTTGTCTGAGATTATATATCGTACCAACACATGTCTTTTATTGTCTGAGATTATATATCATACCAACACATGTCTTTTATTGTCTGAGATTATATACCGTACCAACACATGTCTTTGGTTGTCTGAGATTATATATCGTACCAACACATGTCTTTGGTTGTCTGAGATTATATATCGTACCAACACATGTCTTTGGTTGTATGAGATTATATACCATACCAACACATGTCTTTTATTGTCTGAGATTATATATCATACCAACACATGTCTTTTATTGTCTGAGATTATATACCGTACCAACACATGTCTTTGGTTGTCTGAGATTATATATCGTACCAACACATGTCTTTGGTTGTCTGAGATTATATATCGTACCAACACATGTCTGTGGTTGTATGAGATTATATACCATACCAACACATGTCTTTGGTTGTATGAGATTATATATCGTACCAACACATGTCTTTGGTTGTATGAGATTATATACCATACCAACACATGTCTTTTATTGTCTGAGATTATATATCGTACCAACACATGTCTTTGGTTGTCTGATATTATATACCATACCAACACATGTCTTTGGTTGTATGAGATTATATACCGTACCAACACATGTCTTTTATTGTCTGAGATTATATACCATACCAACACATGTCTTTTATTGTCTGAGATTATATACCGTACCAACACATGTCTTTGGTTGTCTGAGATTATATACCATACCAACACATGTCTTTTATTGTCTGAGATTATATACCGTACCAACACATGTCTTTGGTTGTATGAGATTATATACCATACCAACACATGTCTTTGGTTGTATGAGATTATATACCATACCAACACATGTCTTTGGTTGTCTGAGCTTATATACCATACCAACACATGTCTTTGGTTGTCTGATATTATATACCATACCAACACATGTCTTTTATTGTATGAGATTATATACCGTACCAACACATGTCTTTTATTGTATGAGATTATATACCGTACCAACACATGTCTTTGGTTGTATGAGATTATATACCATACCAACACATGTCTTTGGTTGTATGAGATTATATACCATACCAACACATGTCTTTGGTTGTATGAGATTATATACCGTACCAACACATGTCTTTGGTTGTATGAGATTATATACCATACCAACACATGTCTTTGGTTGTATGAGATTATATACCATACCAACACATGTCTTTGGTTGTATGAGATTATATACCATACCAACACATGTCTTTGGTTGTCTGAGATTATATACCGTACCAACACATGTCTTTGGTTGTATGAGATTATATACCGTACCAACACATGTCTTTTATTGTCTGAGATTATATATCGTACCAACACATGTCTTTGGTTGTATGACATTATATACCGTACCAACACATGTCTTTGGTTGTCTGAGATTATATATCGTACCAACACATGTCTTTTATTGTCTGAGATTATATACCATACCAACACATGTCTTTGGTTGTCTGAGATTATATACCATACCAACACATGTCTTTGGTTGTCTGAGATTATATACCATACCAACACATGTCTTTTATTGTGTGAGATTATATACCGTACCAACACATGTCTTTGGTTGTATGAGATTATATACCATACCAACACATGTCTTTGGTTGTATGAGATTATATACCATACCAACACATGTCTTTGGTTGTATGAGATTATATACCGTACCAACACATGTCTTTGGTTGTATGAGATTATATACCATACCAACACATGTCTTTTATTGTATGAGATTATATATCGTACCAACACATGTCTTTGGTTGTCTGAGATTATATATCATACCAACACATGTCTTTGGTTGTCTGAGATTATATATCGTACCAACACATGTCTTTTATTGTATGAGATTATATATCGTACCAACACATGTCTGTGGTTGTATGAGATTATATACCATACCAACACATGTCTTTTATTGTATGAGATTATATACCATACCAACACATGTCTTTGGTTGTATGAGATTATATACCATACCAACACATGTCTGTGGTTGCATGAGATTATATATCGTACCAACACATGTCTTTGGTTGTATGAGATTATATACCGTACCAACACATGTCTTTGGTTGTATGAGATTATATATCGTACCAACACATGTCTTTGGTTGTCTGAGATTATATACCATACCAACACATGTCTTTTATTGTCTGAGATTATATATCGTACCAACACATGTCTGTGGTTGTATGAGATTATATATCGTACCAACACATGTCTTTGGTTGTCTGAGATTATATACCATACCAACACATGTCTTTTATTGTCTGAGATTATATACCATACCAACACATGTCTGTGGTTGTATGAGATTATATATCGTACCAACACATGTCTTTGGTTGTATGAGATTATATACCGTACCAACACATGTCTTTTATTGTCTGAGATTATATATCGTACCAACACATGTCTTTGGTTGTCTGAGATTATATACCATACCAACACATGTCTTTTATTGTCTGAGATTATATATCGTACCAACACATGTCTTTGGTTGTATGAGATTATATATCGTACCAACACATGTCTTTGGTTGTATGAGATTATATACCGTACCAACACATGTCTTTTATTGTCTGAGATTATATATCGTACCAACACATGTCTTTGGTTGTCTGAGATTATATACCATACCAACACATGTCTTTTATTGTCTGAGATTATATACCGTACCAACACATGTCTTTTATTGTCTGAGATTATATACCGTACCAACACATGTCTTTGGTTGTTTGAGATTATATACCGTACCAACACATGTCTTTTATTGTCTGAGATTATATATCGTACCAACACATGTCTTTTATTGTCTGAGATTATATATCGTACCAACACATGTCTTTTATTGTCTGAGATTATATATCGTACCAACACATGTCTTTGGTTGTATGAGATTATATATCGTACCAACACATGTCTTTTATTGTCTGAGATTATATATCGTACCAACACATGTCTTTGGTTGTATGAGATTATATATCGTACCAACACATGTCTTTGGTTGTATGAGATTATATATCGTACCAACACATGTCTTTGGTTGTATGAGATTATATACCGTACCAACACATGTCTTTTATTGTCTGAGATTATATATCGTACCAACACATGTCTTTGGTTGTCTGAGATTATATACCATACCAACACATGTCTTTTATTGTCTGAGATTATATATCGTACCAACACATGTCTTTGGTTGTATGAGATTATATATCGTACCAACACATGTCTTTGGTTGTATGAGATTATATACCGTACCAACACATGTCTTTTATTGTCTGAGATTATATATCGTACCAACACATGTCTTTGGTTGTCTGAGATTATATACCATACCAACACATGTCTTTTATTGTCTGAGATTATATACCGTACCAACACATGTCTTTTATTGTCTGAGATTATATACCGTACCAACACATGTCTTTGGTTGTATGAGATTATATATCGTACCAACACATGTCTTTTATTGTCTGAGATTATATATCATACCGAACCATGTCTTTTATTGTCTGAGATTATATATCGTACCAACACATGTCTTTGGTTGTATGAGATTATATACCGTACCAACACATGTCTTTGGTTGTCTGAGATTATATACCGTACCAACACATGTCTTTTATTGTCTGAGATTATATATCGTACCAACACATGTCTTTGGTTGTCTGAGATTATATACCGTACCAACACATGTCTTTGGTTGTATGAGATTATATATCGTACCAACACATGTCTTTTATTGTCTGAGATTATATACCGTACCAACACATGTCTTTTATTGTCTGAGATTATATACCGTACCAACACATGTCTTTGGTTGTATGAGATTATATACCGTACCAACACATGTCTTTGGTTGTATGAGATTATATATCGTACCAACACATGTCTTTTATTGTCTGAGATTATATACCGTACCAACACATGTCTTTGGTTGTATGAGATTATATACCATACCAACACATGTCTTTTATTGTCTGAGATTATATATCGTACCAACACATGTCTTTGGTTGTCTGAGATTATATACCGTACCAACACATGTCTTTGGTTGTATGAGATTATATACCATACCAACACATGTCTTTGGTTGTATGAGATTATATACCGTACCAACACATGTCTTTTATTGTCTGAGATTATATATCGTACCAACACATGTCTTTTATTGTATGAGATTATATACCATACCAACACATGTCTTTGGTTGTATGAGATTATATATCGTACCAACACATGTCTTTGGTTGTATGAGATTATATATCGTACCAACACATGTCTTTGGTTGTCTGAGATTATATACCATACCAACACATGTCTTTGGTTGTCTGAGATTATATACCATACCAACACATGTCTTTTATTGTCTGAGATTATATACCGTACCAACACATGTCTTTGGTTGTCTGAGATTATATACCATACCAACACATGTCTTTGGTTGTCTGAGATTATATACCGTACCAACACATGTCTTTGGTTGTATGAGATTATATATCGTACCAACACATGTCTTTTATTGTCTCAGATTATATATCGTACCAACACATGTCTTTGGTTGTATGAGATTATATATCGTACCAACACATGTCTTTGGTTGTATGAGATTATATACCATACCAACACATGTCTGTGGTTGTATGAGATTATATATCGTACCAACACATGTCTTTTATTGTCTGAGATTATATACCATACCAACACATGTCTTTGGTTGTATGAGATTATATATCGTACCAACACATGTCTTTTATTGTATGAGATTATATACCGTACCAACACATGTCTTTTATTGTCTGAGATTATATACCGTACCAACACATGTCTTTGGTTGTATGAGATTATATACCATACCAACACATGTCTGTGGTTGTATGAGATTATATACCATACCAACACATGTCTTTTATTGTATGAGATTATATATCGTACCAACACATGTCTTTGGTTGTCTGAGATTATATATCGTACCAACACATGTCTTTTATTGTCTGAGATTATATATCATACCAACACATGTCTTTTATTGTCTGAGATTATATACCGTACCAACACATGTCTTTGGTTGTCTGAGATTATATATCGTACCAACACATGTCTTTGGTTGTCTGAGATTATATATCGTACCAACACATGTCTTTGGTTGTATGAGATTATATACCATACCAACACATGTCTTTTATTGTCTGAGATTATATATCATACCAACACATGTCTTTTATTGTCTGAGATTATATACCGTACCAACACATGTCTTTGGTTGTCTGAGATTATATATCGTACCAACACATGTCTTTGGTTGTCTGAGATTATATATCGTACCAACACATGTCTGTGGTTGTATGAGATTATATACCATACCAACACATGTCTTTGGTTGTATGAGATTATATATCGTACCAACACATGTCTTTGGTTGTATGAGATTATATACCATACCAACACATGTCTTTTATTGTCTGAGATTATATATCGTACCAACACATGTCTTTGGTTGTCTGATATTATATACCATACCAACACATGTCTTTGGTTGTATGAGATTATATACCGTACCAACACATGTCTTTTATTGTCTGAGATTATATACCATACCAACACATGTCTTTTATTGTCTGAGATTATATACCGTACCAACACATGTCTTTGGTTGTCTGAGATTATATACCATACCAACACATGTCTTTTATTGTCTGAGATTATATACCGTACCAACACATGTCTTTGGTTGTATGAGATTATATACCATACCAACACATGTCTTTGGTTGTATGAGATTATATACCATACCAACACATGTCTTTGGTTGTCTGAGCTTATATACCATACCAACACATGTCTTTGGTTGTCTGATATTATATACCATACCAACACATGTCTTTTATTGTATGAGATTATATACCGTACCAACACATGTCTTTTATTGTATGAGATTATATACCGTACCAACACATGTCTTTGGTTGTATGAGATTATATACCATACCAACACATGTCTTTGGTTGTATGAGATTATATACCATACCAACACATGTCTTTGGTTGTATGAGATTATATACCGTACCAACACATGTCTTTGGTTGTATGAGATTATATACCATACCAACACATGTCTTTGGTTGTATGAGATTATATACCATACCAACACATGTCTTTGGTTGTATGAGATTATATACCATACCAACACATGTCTTTGGTTGTCTGAGATTATATACCGTACCAACACATGTCTTTGGTTGTATGAGATTATATACCGTACCAACACATGTCTTTTATTGTCTGAGATTATATATCGTACCAACACATGTCTTTGGTTGTATGACATTATATACCGTACCAACACATGTCTTTGGTTGTCTGAGATTATATATCGTACCAACACATGTCTTTTATTGTCTGAGATTATATACCATACCAACACATGTCTTTGGTTGTCTGAGATTATATACCATACCAACACATGTCTTTGGTTGTCTGAGATTATATACCATACCAACACATGTCTTTTATTGTGTGAGATTATATACCGTACCAACACATGTCTTTGGTTGTATGAGATTATATACCATACCAACACATGTCTTTGGTTGTATGAGATTATATACCATACCAACACATGTCTTTGGTTGTATGAGATTATATACCGTACCAACACATGTCTTTGGTTGTATGAGATTATATACCATACCAACACATGTCTTTTATTGTATGAGATTATATATCGTACCAACACATGTCTTTGGTTGTCTGAGATTATATATCATACCAACACATGTCTTTGGTTGTCTGAGATTATATATCGTACCAACACATGTCTTTTATTGTATGAGATTATATATCGTACCAACACATGTCTGTGGTTGTATGAGATTATATACCATACCAACACATGTCTTTTATTGTATGAGATTATATACCATACCAACACATGTCTTTGGTTGTATGAGATTATATACCATACCAACACATGTCTGTGGTTGCATGAGATTATATATCGTACCAACACATGTCTTTGGTTGTATGAGATTATATACCGTACCAACACATGTCTTTGGTTGTATGAGATTATATATCGTACCAACACATGTCTTTGGTTGTCTGAGATTATATACCATACCAACACATGTCTTTTATTGTCTGAGATTATATATCGTACCAACACATGTCTGTGGTTGTATGAGATTATATATCGTACCAACACATGTCTTTGGTTGTCTGAGATTATATACCATACCAACACATGTCTTTTATTGTCTGAGATTATATACCATACCAACACATGTCTGTGGTTGTATGAGATTATATATCGTACCAACACATGTCTTTGGTTGTATGAGATTATATACCGTACCAACACATGTCTTTTATTGTCTGAGATTATATATCGTACCAACACATGTCTTTGGTTGTCTGAGATTATATACCATACCAACACATGTCTTTTATTGTCTGAGATTATATATCGTACCAACACATGTCTTTGGTTGTATGAGATTATATATCGTACCAACACATGTCTTTGGTTGTATGAGATTATATACCGTACCAACACATGTCTTTTATTGTCTGAGATTATATATCGTACCAACACATGTCTTTGGTTGTCTGAGATTATATACCATACCAACACATGTCTTTTATTGTCTGAGATTATATACCGTACCAACACATGTCTTTTATTGTCTGAGATTATATACCGTACCAACACATGTCTTTGGTTGTTTGAGATTATATACCGTACCAACACATGTCTTTTATTGTCTGAGATTATATATCGTACCAACACATGTCTTTTATTGTCTGAGATTATATATCGTACCAACACATGTCTTTTATTGTCTGAGATTATATATCGTACCAACACATGTCTTTGGTTGTATGAGATTATATATCGTACCAACACATGTCTTTTATTGTCTGAGATTATATATCGTACCAACACATGTCTTTGGTTGTATGAGATTATATATCGTACCAACACATGTCTTTGGTTGTATGAGATTATATATCGTACCAACACATGTCTTTGGTTGTATGAGATTATATACCGTACCAACACATGTCTTTTATTGTCTGAGATTATATATCGTACCAACACATGTCTTTGGTTGTCTGAGATTATATACCATACCAACACATGTCTTTTATTGTCTGAGATTATATACCATACCAACACATGTCTTTGGTTGTATGAGATTATATATCGTACCAACACATGTCTTTTATTGTCTGAGATTATATATCGTACCGAACCATGTCTTTGGTTGTCTGAGATTATATATCGTACCAACACATGTCTTTTATTGTCTGAGATTATATATCGTACCAACACATGTCTTTGGTTGTATGAGATTATATACCGTACCAACACATGTCTTTTATTGTCTGAGATTATATATCATACCAACACATGTCTTTTATTGTCTGAGATTATATACCGTACCAACACATGTCTTTGGTTGTCTGAGATTATATATCGTACCAACACATGTCTTTGGTTGTCTGAGATTATATACCGTACCAACACATGTCTTTGGTTGTCTGAGATTATATATCGTACCAACACATGTCTTTGGTTGTCTGAGATTATATATCGTACCAACACATGTCTTTGGTTGTCTGAGATTATATACCGTACCAACACATGTCTTTTATTGTCTGAGATTATATACCGTACCAACACATGTCTTTTATTGTCTGAGATTATATACCGTACCAACACATGTCTTTGGTTGTCTGAGATTATATATCGTACCAACACATGTCTTTGGTTGTCTGAGATTATATACCGTACCAACACATGTCTTTTATTGTCTGAGATTATATACCGTACCAACACATGTCTTTTATTGTCTGAGATTATATACCATACCAACACATGTCTTTGGTTGTCTGAGATTATATATCGTACCAACACATGTCTGTGGTTGTATGAGATTATATATCGTACCAACACATGTCTTTGGTTGTCTGAGATTATATACCATACCAACACATGTCTTTGGTTGTCTGAGATTATATACCGTACCAACACATGTCTTTGGTTGTATGAGATTATATATCGTACCAACACATGTCTTTGGTTGTATGAGATTATATACAATACCAACACATGTCTTTGGTTGTATGAGATTATATACCATACCAACACATGTCTTTGGTTGTATGAGATTATATACCATACCAACACATGTCTTTGGTTGTATGAGATTATATACCATACCAACACATGTCTTTGGTTGTATGAGATTATATACCATACCAACACATGTCTTTGGTTGTATGAGATTATATACCATACCAACACATGTCTTTGGTTGTATGAGATTATATACCGTACCAACACATGTCTTTGGTTGTATGAGATTATATACCATACCAACACATGTCTTTTATTGTATGAGATTATATATCGTACCAACACATGTCTTTGGTTGTCTGAGATTATATATCATACCAACACATGTCTTTGGTTGTCTGAGATTATATATCGTACCAACACATGTCTTTGGTTGTCTGAGATTATATATCGTACCAACACATGTCTTTGGTTGTATGAGATTATATACCATACCAACACATGTCTTTTATTGTCTAAGATTATATACCATACCAACACATGTCTTTGGTTGTCTGAGATTATATACCGTACCAACACATGTCTTTGGTTGTCTGAGATTATATATCGTACCAACACATGTCTTTGGTTGTCTGATATTATATACCATACCGAACCATGTCTTCTATACCGACAGATGTGCTTGGTTGCCTAAGATTATTATGAACACCTCAACTGAGTGTTTTTTGAAGAAGCTCGTTCAATATTAAACTGAATACTTGGAGACGCAGGTAAATCTTTTCTTTGTCTGAGTTTTAAGTCGTTTTATATACTATCAGGTAAAAGTGTTTTTGGCTCGTCACTGATAAATGTTGTAAATGTTATAACGTTTACACATCTTCATTTGGTTGACAACGCCACCACCTGCTATTTTGTTGGAAGGTATGTCCATTACTGTAATTAGTGATTGGGTAGAGGGCAAATACATACATGACCAAAATAAACCAATATAATAATTGTAGGATGTTTCGATGATAAATAGAAAATGTTGGTCATCTTTATTATTTGCCACGATAACAAATAGTATAGTGGTGCATCATGGGAAAGTATATTGATTACACATAAGTCTTTTGTGAAGTATATAAGTTAAACACAACAAGTATTCCACCAATTCACAGTATTTAGTCTTTGTTGTAAGCATTCAGTTGCATTGTATTTAGTCTTAGTTACTTTATAGACTCTTTAATGTATTGTCAATCCTTTCACCACCCTATTGTATGTGAATGCACGGTTTACAGGGCGGGTTAGATAGTCGTTCAGTTAATAACAATTCGTTAACAATCTGTGTGTGGTGATTTTTGTCTTCAAGCTAACAGACGTAGCTCTAGATAGTTCACTTCCCCGGCTCTCCATCTCTTCTCGCATGACTCATTTTACAGGGCATGGTCGTCATGACAACAGAGACAATGCAAGAGGAAAGTCGGTGGTAAATGTAGTATATTTGATTGAAATGGGACATGACATGTGTCTAGTGCTCAAAGTGATGCAATTTGAAATTTAGTTTGAAAGGACCATTTATTGGAATTATCTGCATGGATACATTAACAAAGCTATTGACATCCACAATGGTTATAAATTGACCAGTCTACAGTAAAGGTTTGGTGTTTTGTTCCTGGATAGACACGATTCCAATAGCTGGACATGATTGCTTACAACGTCAAGATAGTATGTCATGTATGAAATGATGAAAATACGGCAGGATCGAAAACAATCAATAAAAAGACAGTAAACAAACTTGCTCAGTCACTTGTAGATAAAGGTGTTTTTTTGTTTTTTTTGTTAATATAAACCCCACTTACACCAATGTTACAAGAAAAGAGCTACGTATGGGCTCCGTTGTACTAAACATACAGGTAGGAAAAGAGCTATATGATCATTGTGAGATACAGAAACTGACAAGAATGGAGATTGCTACATGGAAATAAAATGTATTATGTTACTCGTCCTCTCACACGTACACGTATGTACTTTACTGGTAGCTTGTATAGTAATTACTGCATTCCAGTCAATTCACTTTGAAGTACCGCCGGAGAAATGGGATAACTTGGACAATGGTTAGGGTTTAGCTGAAGTTGAGAAACATACACAACTTATAATTACCTCCTTTCATGTCAAATTCCTGTTCGTCTTCGATTTCACTCTTACAATCTACATTAACGGATACGAGTGGTTGATTTAAACCATGTAAGAGTTCTGGGGTTACCTTCTGTCATCTCAACAAACATTGATAAATGATGTGATAGAAGACAACTTAAGTCATGTTGACATCCATGGTTCACATCATCATCGGTTGTTCATCACATCATAACTGTGTGACTGTATCGTATGTTAGTGGGTATTTCATGTATTAAGAGATAATGATGATTGCAACAATATAACAACGATTACAGTTTTGTTCTCCCGTACGTTTTATTTCATTGTGATGTTTACTATGAAAAGTGCAGTTTACCTCATTGTGTTTGTAAGTAATGTTAGCAGTGTATGTTTACTTGTATAATGTTAGCAGTGTATGTTCACTTGTATAATGTTAGCAGTGTATGTTCACTTGTATAATGTTAGCAGTGTATGTTCATTTGTATAATGTTAGCAGTGTATGTTCACTTGTATAATGTTAGCAGTGAATGTTCACTTGTATAATGTTAGCAGTGAATGTTCACTTGTATAATGTTAGCAGTGTATGTTCACTTGTATAATGTTAGCAGTGTATGTTCACTTGTATAATGTTAGCAGTGTATGTTCACTTGTATAATGTTAGCAGTGAATGTTCACTTGTATAATGTTAGCAGTGTATGTTCACTTGTATAATGTTAGCAGTGAATGTTCACTTGTATAATGTTAGCAGTGAATGTTCACTTGTATAATGTTAGCAGTGAATGTTCACTTGTATAATGTTAGCAGTGTATGTTCACTTGTATAATGTTAGCAGTGTATGTTCACTTGTATAATGTTAGCAGTGTATGTTCACTTGTATAATGTTAGCAGTGTATGTTCACTTGTATAATGTTAGCAGTGTATGTTCACTTGTATAATGTTAGCAGTGAATGTTCACTTGTATGTTAGCAGTGTATGTTCACTTGTATAATGTTAGCAGTGTATGTTCACTTGTATAATGTTAGCAGTGTATGTTCACTTGTATAATGTTAGCAGTGAATGTTCACTTGTATAATGTTAGCAGTGTATGTTCACTTGTATAATGTTAGCAGTGTATGTTCACTTGTATAATGTTAGCAGTGTATGTTCACTTGTATAATGTTAGCAGTGTATGTTCACTTGTATAATGTTAGCAGTGTATGTTCATTTGTATAATGTTAGCAGTGTATGTTCACTTGTATAATGTTAGCAGTGTATGTTCACTTGTATAATGTTAGCAGTGTATGTTCACTTGTATAATGTTAGCAGTGTATGTTCATTTGTATAATGTTAGCAGTGTATGTTCACTTGTATAATGTTAGCAGTGTATGTTCACTTGTATAATGTTAGCAGTGTATGTTCACTTGTATAATGTTAGCAGTGTAATGGTGACAACCATTAAATGTGTCATTTTTGCAACACAACTTTGTATCTGTTGTTTGACACCATGGCAACAAACACTGATAGTCGGTGTAGCATCACGTTAACACTCAGTCAGAGACAATCAAGAGTACTTGCATTACGTGGCCTTTTCACTGTAACATCACGACCCGTCGGTTGTAGACTAATGTTTGGGCTAAGTAAATCAAGCATATCACAAACACTTGGGACTTGCACTTTATGGAGATGTCACTTAGTTTTAAATGGAGACTGATGAGACACGTGTCTTCTATTTACGATATCAGTCACATCATAACATAATCCCATTTATCTGTACCTTGTAAAATAACCTATTAAATGGATTTTATTCAGTTGCCATAAATAACTAAACCATGCCATGCTTTCCCAACTAGCTGTCTTACAGTCAATGGAGATAACAGATTTTTAAAATGAATAAAAATCACATTACTTTATTCTATTTCCCGACGTGGATAGACTTCGCTTTCACTTAAGGTATTGACAGAAGAAAGATGAATACATCTGATACAGTGAATATTTTTGTAGGAAAACTTCCATACCATTTATGTCTTATTATTAAGAGATTATTATTAATGAAAGTTTAACAACTTACTGATGAAAATTGCGACATTTTGAGTTATCTCTGAAGTAAAAATTCAAAAATGTACCCCCCCCCCACCCACCATAGTCTTGAAATTGATATACCCCTAAAATATTATCTTCGTGTGAGAAGTGTAACGTTAAATCAGTACATACTCTCATTTTGTTAATAAAAATACCCCTAGTGATGTTAACTCTGGAGTGACAAATATACGTAATATGTTCATCATATTAAAACGGGGGGAAAATATATTTATGTCATAGGATGTTTTGTTTATTATACCTATAAATAAAGAATTCGAAATGGTGAAAATATTTTGTATCTTGGTGTTTGCTAACAGACAATTTGCATATTCACGAGACAATAGAAACGGAAAAATAAAAACATAACATTTTTGTCTCTTAATAATACTAATAATACTATGGCCAAAAAAAAGGATTTGTTTCCCGTCCTCGCACGCGTCATTCCAAACCATGCGCATCGTACGTTTTTATTCTGTTTCCCCCTCACTGATCTGCTACCACAGGCAACTGACAACGTACCGAAGTATTTCAACTGTAAAAAAATTCAGTGATTGTATTTTTAGTATATTTAAAGGGTAATTAAAGTACTGGTAATTTAATGGTACCTCTATACATTTCGTCTGATACGTTGGAACATAGCGTATCATGTAGACGCGTACATACATGTTATAAGGATGAACGCGTACTCTGTAATACATGTGTTGTAGAAGCTCGTGAGACAGAACGTCTAGCGGACACACAGACAGTTTATAGTATACGCAACGCTATACGAAGCGACCGAAATTTTCACGATAAGGACAACAGTTTTTAGAAATTATTTCTTAAATTTCCCCATTTCTGAGTTCATATAACACAACTGTGGCAAATATTTCTATGAATCGTACAATACTTCATGACTACTTTTGCGACGTATGTGTAGAAATAGACAAGGTAGGAAAGCTTGAAATGCGGAAGTGACTAACAATATCCTTCAAACATTTAAGAGAAAACCCGACAACGCAACGCTACAATTTTATATGCATAGATAAGTCTTTGTTTAATCATGCATTTTACTCATGAACAAACTGAAGCGAGGATTTCTTCTTTTTTTGATAGTGTTTTTCGATTACGTCCTCTCAACCTTTCCCACCTTATCTATATCATCATTCATGTGTACTAGTGTGACATGTGCGCTTACGTTCGAGGAGAAGCGAACTACAGAGAACGCGTACGCGTTCGCTGAGATAAACATGAACACGTTCGAATGTAACTAACATGTAAAGAAGACGAAATGCATAGAGGTACATCTAAACAAGAATTCTTTAATTACCGTAAATATATAGTATTACAATCACTGAATTTTTTTTACAGTTGAAATACTTCGTACGTTGTCAGTTGCCTGTGGTAGATCAGTGAGGGGGATGTTTTATTTTTGTATTGCTATGTTTTTGTCCATTCAAGTGTCCGTTGGCAGCAAAATCTTTCGTCCATATGGACTTGTCGATGTTGAAAGTTCCACCAAGGTATGCAGATTGTACAAGGACTAATGTAAAGGTATTCTAAGTTCTGGGGATCGATTTATTCTACCCGAACAGTACGAACTATGCCGTATTGAGGCTTTGGTGTCACGTGTATATGACGGAAATTTCCAGAGTGTCCCCCTACAAGCAAAACTGGAAGACATAGTGGAATTTGGCAAGTACTTAAAGATCGTTTTGATCGAAGACTGTGACAAAGTGTCACAGCAACCTGTTAAAGATGCCTTCCATGTTCTGATGACTCAAAGACATTCAAAAGTGTGGCCTAAATTTCATAATTTGGATCGCCCAAACAGATGTTTTGAACTCCACAATGCCATTATCAGGTGGTTGCAAGATCGTAACTTGGGATGGCAAAAGCAGTAATAATCCTTGGGAGAACAGTTTGCCAGCGTTCTTGGGGAATGTTTATGGTTGATCGATCCACCAGTTGTATGTTTCCATACCCCCCCCCCCCCCCATTAAAAAAAAAAAAAAAAAAAAAAAAACCCACATCATTGCATCATTTTTTTAAATTACCTTAGGACGGGAAACAAAACCCTTTTTTGGCCTATGATGTACATGTAGCTAAGTTTTAGTTTGATGTAATACAACAAAGATTTAGCCTTCTTTGTTGATCAGGAAATTTAGATTGTGCCAGTCAGTAGTGTGTTTTCATAACATACCTGGTATATATAGATTGTGCCAGTCAGTAGTGTGTTTTCATAACATACCTGGTATATTTAGATTGTGCCAGTCAGTGGTGTGTTTTCATAACATACCTGGTATATATAGATTGTGCCAGTCAGTAGTGTGTTTTCATAACATATCTGGTATATTTAGATTGTGCCAGTCAGTGGTGTGTTTTCATAACATACCTGGTATATATAGATTGTGCCAGTCAGTAGTGTGTTTTCATAACATACCTGGTATATATAGATTGTGTCAGTCAGTAGTGTGTTTTCATAACATACCTGGTATATTTAGATTGTGCCAGTCAGTAGTGTGTTTTCATAACATACCTGGTATATTCTATTTGACCTGCGTAAGCTTAATATATGAAAACTGACGCTCTTCCTTTCTTTATCGCAGGTAACTGTTCGATGACGATTGAGCTCAGACAACTAGAAAGATGGTCTGAGGCTTAAGTAGGTGTTTAAATGGCATATTATGGATGTTAGAGTTCATTTGCAAGTGATCAGAAAAACATAATGTCTTCTGGTCATGAGAATTGAATGATGTACTTGGACAACGTAGAACGGCACAGAAAGAGTACGTGATAAAGTAATTATAAAATAGTCCTTCTTAATGACATCCTTGACGTAATTATTTCAAAGTACACTATCAAAATAGTTTTAATGACACCCTGGATGAAATTATTTCAAAGTACACTAGCTACTTCATTTCATAATTATTTCAAAGTACACTAGCTACTTAATTTCATAAATATTGCATATCTCACTTTGATATCATATTGTCACGCTTGAATTGAAATCACTGAAAACTGAAACTTTGTTCATTTTATGCAATGTCGTTTTCTTACATGTTAGCATATCTATTTAACACTTCATATGGATTATCACACCAGTGGTATATTGATGACACTGAATAGCACTCCAAGTGACCGGTTATTATTATACTTTTGTTTATGAAATTTAACTCCTTACCTACGAGTGGAATACAGCTAGCAATGGATGATATAATTATAAGCGAGCCAAGAACATTTTGTGACTAATTCTAATCTTCCTTCCACTGGTAAAAAATAACAGTAACAACTATACCTAGCAAAGGTATTGTTGTGGGTTGAAAGGTAAAATTATGTCGGAAATGGAAAAATTGTATGCTTATTAAGTCTTTTATTCTTGATGCATGTTTTACAAACAGTGTGTGTTCACTTTAAGGATTGGAGTACTTAAACACAAACATGATATCTGATGCATATGATTACCTGTACCCTTGTTGTAAGTTTTGTTGACATTGGGAACGTCTTTATAATTAGTCCTGAGAACAATTACATGTTATTCCCCAACATTTTTCTTCGTTCAGCCAAGGAAAATAAGAGTGACCTAAGGCGCCTTGTCACTACAAGTGGCTAGACGATCAGTGACAGTCCTTGGGTCTCAAGTAATTTCCAACTGAATAAAGACAAATATTGGAGAATAACAATTATACCAACGTCAGTAATATCAAAGAAAAATCGGTGAAAATAATGACTATTTTGAATGTTTTAACTCCTATTTCGAACGCAGCAGAACTAGTGACGTAGACACGCGTTGTCGTGACGTAGAATGAGAAGAGTGTATATTCCATATTTCTTGTTCTAACTGTATGTTATAGTTATAATACTGTTTAACGGTCTACCACAAATTACCGATGTCTTACACCTACTTGACGATTGCTACACATGTTCTGTGGGATTATTCCATTGCAGTATACAGCTACAGTACGTAGTTCATTTATTACACAGCGAACTGAGCAACTTGCGAGGTTATATTTTCGAGATCTGATGATGCCCTCATACATGGCAAATGGCAGCTTCTTTTGTTTTTTATGATACATCATAATAGAATACAAAAATATTTTTCATAACTGGTACGCGCTTGTTAAACTCATTTCATTTGCATATGTAGTTGACATTTATACATGTCATGTATACTAGTTTTTTCTCCAGGCATACATACACGTATACGATTGGTATTTACGTTGAATTGCAATACAGAAAACATTGATATTGCATATCTGCATGCAAAGTTACATAAATAAGCACACATCAGTTCACGTAAGCCATTACAAGGTTCCAAGTGATTGGAAATGAGGCGACTTCAAACTTTCAACACAAATCAAGACATATAATGGCTGTTCGTTTTCAATCTGTGCTCCCAGATTTTGGGACATATAACTAAGATTAAATATGTATTAATGACTGATGACACCATTACAAGGTTCGCCGTGATAGGTAGAGGGGCAACGTGAAGCTATTACGAGGTTCGCCGTGATAGGTAGAGGGGCAACATGAAGCTATTACGAGGTTCGCCGTGATAGGTAGAGGGGCAACATGAAGCTATTACACGGTTCCCAGTGATTGGTAGAGGGGCAACATGAAGCTATTACACGGTTCCCAGTGATTGGTAGAGGGGCAACATGAAGCTATTACAAGGTTCGCCGTGATAGGTAGAGGGGCAACATGAAGCTATTACACGGTTCCCAGTGATAGGTAGAGGGGCAACATGAAGCTATTACACGGCTCCCAGTGATTGGTAGAGGGGCAACATGAAGCTATTACACGGTTCCCAGTGATAGGTAGAGGGGCAACATGAAGCTATTACACGGTTCCCAGTGATAGGTAGAGGGGCAACATGAAGCTATCACACGGTTCCCAGTGATTGGTAGAGGGGCAACATGAAGCTATTACACGGTTCCGAGTGATTGGTAGAGGGGCAACATGAAGCTATTACACGGTTCCCAGTGATAGGTAGAGGGGCAACATGAAGCTATTACACGGTTCCCAGTGATAGGTAGAGGGGCAACATGAAGCTATCACACGGTTCCCAGTGATTGGTAGAGGGGCAACATGAAGCTATTACACGGTTTCCAGTAATTGGAAAGCATTGTTAATAGTTCTATTTTGTCTCATTAATGACATTAATGATACTTTTTGAACAAGAATAAACTCAAAGGCGGGCAGGGAATATTTTTGTAACCTTTATCGTAAACTTCAAAATGGTCCTTGAACTGTCATTCGATACAAACTGGCATACTTTGTAAATCTCCCGTTTACTCCAGTTTTCAAAAGTAAATTTTTTTTTTTAAATTAAAGTTAACATACGACAATGCTAACGACTCTCTTCATAAAAACACTTATCTGTGTGAGTCTTTTCAATGTAACTGTGCTATAGAATATAGCCTACCCCCCCCCCTTACTCATCTATGACATTTCAATGTAACTGTACTATAGAATATAGCCTATCCCCCCCCCTTACTCATCTATGACATTTCAATGTAACTGTACTATAGAATATAGCCTATCCCCCTTACTCATCTATGACATTTCAATGTAACTGTACTATAGAATATA